>NC_087162.1:4310000-4377500 GCF_035594125.1 Scylla paramamosain | reverse complement strand
CCTTTGAAAGAAGTGGAGGTGCGGCGCGTAAGTGTTTCAGAATATGGTTCATTGTCTCGGTGCTAATACAACACGTATACGAGGCACGGCAGTTTCTGATTTATTTACCAAAATCCTGGTAATACCTTAATACTAATACCATTTATACATATATATATTATTTAACACTAACATTTATCATTCATATATATGTCATTTACAGCAATTATCACGCATTCTGCTTCAAGAGATTCGAGGAGATCCGGGTGTCTCGAACCTTTCAGTCCCGTTTTCTGTTATAAATATTTGTGTGAGACTTTTATTTCTCCAAAATATAGTAAAATACTACTACTACTACTACTACTACTACTACTATTACTACTAGTACTACTACTAACAATAATGATAATAATAATAATAAAAATAATAATAATAATAATAATAATAATAATAATAATTAGAGGTGAGCAGGGAAAGCATCCTGAGTTCTTTCTTTTCTTCACTTTATTAGCTGCAACGTTTCACCTTGACAGAAGGCATCTTCAGGCTAAAATGTATAATTATATTTGGTACAATATTAAAATGATATAATTAAAAAAAATAAGAGCAAAAACAACAACGCAAAAGTGGAAAATAATGAAACGTAAAATAAAAAAAAAGCCGACATGTATGACGGCGGGTCACATTGTTAGCTAAAAAAGATACTAAACAATGTGACCCACTCGCCGTCATGCATGTGTCGATTTTTTTTATTTTTTATTTATTTTTTTTATTATTGTCCACTTGCGTGTTATTATGTTTTGCTTTTATTTTTTTTATTATATCTTTTAACATTGTACTAAATAAAAATAAAAAAATAATTATATATTTTAGCCTAAAAATGCCCTCTGTGAAAGTGAAACGCTGCAAGTAATAAAGTGAAGAAAAGAAAACTGATGCTTTTCCTGCTCACCTCTACTGTGTCTCGGAACTTCGTCATTAATATCATTATTAATATTATCACTATTATCATTATCATTAATCATTATCATTATTATTATTATTATTATTATTATTATTATCATTATCATCCTTATCATCATTATCCCACAGGGCTAGGGAGTTGGAGAGGAAGTCAGGATGAATATTAGTGTGAGGGAGAAACAAGGATAAGAGGAAGTTAGGATAAAGGTAATGTTAAAATGAGAGTAACTAGGGAGACTGAGGCCACGATGAGGAAGAAATCAGAGTGAGGGGGAGGCGTCAGGGTGAAGGAGATGTTAGAATGAGGGGCCCATCACCCTCCCTGGCTCAGCGGGGTTCGAAGCAGTACCGAGGGGTGGGAAAGTTAATAAAACTTCCGTATAATCAACAAGGTGAGGTGCGCGAGGAATATTGCGAAAGAATATTAAGACGAGGAGATTATAAAACACGGCGTTAATCGGGATAAAACTTAATTTGCTTTCGCTTGAGGAATGAAAAGTGCGGCTCCGACACCACCACCACCACCACCACCACCAAAAGGAAGAAGGCGAATTTAGTTAGTGTCTGTTACTGCTGCTGCTGCTGCTGCTGCTGCTGCTGCTGCTGTGTGTGTGTGTGTGTGTAAGGCCGTGCGTATGAAAAAAAAAAAAAAAGCACATCTTAAACCAAAAAAAAAAAAAAAAAATAAAAATAAATAAATGCAACTAAAACTTTCCTACCCCACAAAATTAATAAACTGCATTGACCTTTCTTCTCCCACTGCCTTGCTCCTCCTCCTCTTTCACTCCCCCTTCCTCTCTCTTTCTCTGCCCGGCCTCACCGTTACGAGAGGGCGCGGAAAGCAGTCATCAGCGGCGCAGCATGACGTGGACCTTGCATACACGAGCGAAAGGTGAGAACGACACACCTGCAATCAAGGGGAGGGGGTGGGGCGGCTATATACACCTGGTCATTCCGTGACCCTCAAGCCCGCGATGAAAGAAAACCTGCCAGAAACATACAGAGAGAGGAAGGGTGAAGGAGAGCTACTGAGTGGAGAAGAGAGGAGGAAACGAGGGTGAGAGGGGAGAAAGAGAGGGAAAAGAAGTTGGCAGGACAGAGAAACAGGCACTCAAGAAAGGAGCGTGGTCATGTGTAGTAGCAAGAGTAGCAACGTGGTAATAGACACACTGGACAACGAGACGAGCCTGTGTGTGGCATATGTGCACGTGTACCAAATTAACTCAGGTGTCAAGAAAAAAAATTACAGAAATGAAGACCAAAAGGGCGGAATGCAGGACAAGTGATAGGCAAAGGAAAAGAAAGGAGATTAACAAAAGGAAGAAAATAAAGTGGTTCAAAGGAGTGGAGAAAGAGAGGACAGGTGTAAAACGACAGATTAGGTGAGGCAAGACCAAGCAAGAAGGAAGGAGAGAACAGGTGTGTGCGAAGAAAGGTAAGTAATTACAAGACTTTGATGAAAACAAGCGACAGGTAAGGAGGAGGAGGGGGAGGAGGAGAAGAAAAGACGATGAAAAGGTGGGGATAAAAAGAGAAAATGACGAAGGAGAGAGAGAGAGAGAGAGAGAGAGAGAGAGAGAGAGAGAGGGTACTGCCGGGGGAGCGAAATTAACGACGTTGAAATTACAGGTAGGAAGAAAAGAGAGAGAGAGAGAGAGAGAGAGAGAGAGAGAGAGAGAGAGAGAGAGAGAGAGAGAGAGAGAGAGAGAGAGAGAGAGAGAGAGAGTTGAGGAAAATAAATGGGAGGCTAGATGAGGTGTGCGGTGATTGGCTAGCAACAGTCTTACTTACACTGTGGGGTCGAGGGGGAAAAGTTAAGGATGTTTGTCTCAGTGTGGCCAAGATGGAATGTTCTCACCGCTATCCTGCCTGTCTCTCTCTGTCCGCCTGCTACTCCTTGCTATGTATTTCTTGTCCAACGCTTTTTCTTTTTCTCTACTTTCTCCATCCTTTTTTTCTGTCCTCCTGCGGCCGCCACGTAATGTAATAAATAAATTGACCAACTTAAATTGAGTGTGTCGCGTACCCTGCCCCGTGTTTTTCTTCTTTATAGACTTAGAGACGAAGTGGAAATCTGGTTTAGTGGCGTGAAAAGTGGCGTGTGCTAAGGTGTGCGTGTGTGCGTGCGTGAGTGAGTACTTTTTTATTAGAAGGGGGATTTTGGAAGTGTTTCTGACCCATTTGTGTGAGAGTGCGGTATGTGTTGAAGGAGGAGGAAGTGCATGTGGGTGTATTGTACGTTTCAATTCCCGTGCGTGGATAAGTGTAGTGGTGAGAGTGTAAGGGAAAGTAATTGTGTGTGTGTGTGTGTGTGTGTGTGTGTGTGTGTGTGTGTGTGTGTGTGTGTGTGTGTGTGTGTACGGTAGTCATAGCTGTGGTGCAATATTAGACCACATACATAGTCATGGACACACACACACACACACACACACACACACACACACACACACACACACACACAGGTAACTTCTAGGAATGGCTGGCGTTTGAAGTTTGCATGGAAGTTAACACATCTATCAGGGAAAATGTCTCGTTGGATTACCGTACCACACACACACACACACACACACACACACACACACACACACACACACACACACACACACACGGAGTTTTCTTGTAAGTATTCTGCATGAAAGTGGTGCTTTGATGGACCCGGAAGCAAGGAAAGGATAATGGAGATGTTATTACGGAAATTAATAGACTTGAGTGTTGAGGGACTAAAGGTGCTTCTCCTCCTCCTCTTTCTTATGTTGTTGTTCCTCCTCTTCTTCCTACTCCTCCTCTTCCTCCTCCTCCTGCTTTTCTTTTTCGTTTCCTTCCTCTTCTTTTCTTTTTCTTTTCTTCTTTTTTCTTCCTTTTCTTTTCATCTTATTTTTTCCCTTCTTCTTCTTTTTCTTTTCTTCTTTTTCTTTTATCTTCCTCTTCTTTTTTCTTCTTCATCTTATTTTTTCCTTTCTTCTTCTTCTTCTTTTCTTTTCTTCTTCTCCTTCCTATTTTGTTTCTCTTCTTCTTCTTTATTATTATTGTTATTATTATTTTTTTCCTCTTCCTCCTCCTCCTCTCCCACCTCATTCTTCTTCTTCTTCTTCTTCTTCTTCTTCTTCTTCCCCTCCTCCTCCTCCTCCTCCTCCTCTTCTTCCTCTTCCTCTTTCTTCTTCTACTGTTCCTGTTCTTACCCCTCATGCTAGCGTCTTCCCCTTCCCTTAACTAATAATAAAGATCATTCTCTCTCTCTCTCTCTCTCTCTCTCTCTCTCTCTCTCTCTCTCTCTCTCTCTCTCTCTCTCTCTCTCTCTCTCTCTCTCTCTCTCTCAAGTTTCTGTATTCAATGCCCCAGTACTTTCGCTCGCATCAATTCCGTATTATAAACTGATTTAATTAACAATTCAAGTTTACTTCAAGTTGGGCAAGGGGAGAAGCCTAGAGCTCAATATTCCACGCTCGCTGCTTATCACGAACTTCAACTCTAATGGAAACCGCTGGGAATGCTTCTCGTGCTACTCCGCCACACCATCCCACACCATCACTGCTACCTCCTCGTGTCTTACTCTTTGTCCTCCATGTTTATTTTTTCTAAGCTTTTTTTGTATTTTTCTTCTGAGATGCTTTAGTATTTTCAATTTTTCTCTCCGTTTCTGAGTTGTCAGTTATATTTTTTTTAGCATATCCTCCTTTTTTTTTCCCTTCATCTTTTCTCTTCCAAAACATACGCATTAGAAATCAATAAGACAGCTTCAGATTAGATACCGATTTTTGCTTAATGTCCACAACACCACATAAGGTAGAAAATACAACAAATAACATGTGACAAAAAGAACGAAAAGAATTAATCATGCGCCACGGTCTTCCTACAACTCTTAGATAAAAGGTAACAGAAGTCATCTCAAGGTAGTAAGAGTGGAGGTAACCTAAAACTGTATTGAAAAATTATCTTGAAGTGTTAGCAAGTCAAATTAACATCAACCTTTCACACACCCACACACACACACACACACACACACACACACACAAACACACACACACACTCCCATACACTTTATCACCCAGCAAAGTGTATCCGCATTTTTCAGAACACCAAAACTAACTACCAGCAATAAACCACAACGCCGCGGGTGGAAAAAATATATATAGCAGGCGAAATAAATAAATAGGGAGGGAAAAATTATATATATTCACGATAAAAGGCTGCAATAAGCTCTAAATGAGGCCTGAATTTGGAGTGAGGAAATATGAAACCCCCCCTCTCTCTCTCTCTCTCTCTCTCTCTCTCTCTCTCTCTCTCTCTCTCTCTCTCTCTCTCTCTCTCTCGAAAGCATGAAAGGGTTTCTTGCTGGAGGAAGAAGTGAGGAGGAGCAGGAGGAGGAGGAGGAGGAGGAGGATGTGCAAAGGAGTGTGTAGGTGAAAGACTAGGAGGCGTGAAGAGAACGGGGGAAAAAGAGAGAGAGAGAGAGAGAGAGAGAGAGAGAGAGAGAGAGAGAGAGAGAGAGAGAGAGAGAGAGAGAGAGAGAGATAACGAAAGAAACAACATTACCTTGTTTTTTTTAGCTTTATTAATAGCAATTCATCTTTCCCTCCTCCTCCTCCTCTTCCTCCTCCTCCTCTTCCTCTTTTACATTGAGATTTTTTTCTTCCCTATGCTCTTCCTTGTCTCTATCTTTACACTTGTTTCCTCCTTTTGTTATTTTTTATCCTCAGCTTCTCTTACCACCTCCTCTTCCTCCTCTTCCTGTTTTATTCATTTCTTCCTTTCCTGCTCCTCCTCCGCCTCTCGTCTACCAGTTTATTCGCTTCCTCCTCTCTTCTCCATCATTCCCTTTCCTTCCTTCGTCCACGCCCCTCTCCTCGCTCTGCCTTCATAATTTCTTTTTTTACCTCTCCTCGTTTCGTCCGCTTCTTCCTCCTCTTCCTCCTCCTCCTCCTCCTCCTCCTCCTCCTCAATATTTTCATCCAAGCTCTCATGTCCTAAGCTTCATCATTTTCTTTCTACTCCTTGTCCCTCCTTGTCCTCCTCCTCCTCTTCCTCCTTCCCCTCATGCTCTGTTCTTTTCTTCATAATATCCTTCTTCTCATCTTCCTCTTCCTCTTCCTTCTCGTGTTATGTGCTTTATGATATTCTTTTTTTTCTTTCTCATTTTTTCTTTTCTTTTCCTTCTCTGTCCTTGTTCTTTCCTTCATATTTTTATTCTTTTTACATTCTTCCTCTTTCTCCTCATGTTTCCGTTCGTTCTATACGCAAAAGAGCAAATATTTTCTGTTTTTTCCTCCTTTTCTTCTCCTTTTTCTTTCCCTCCTATCCTTTTCTTCATAATATCCTCTCTCTCTCTCTCTCTCTCTCTCTCTCTCTCTCTCTCTCTCTCTCTCTCTCTCTCTCTCTTTCTCTCCTTTATTTTTCTTTTTTTTGTCTCGTTTCTACATTTCTTTTTTTTTAATCTCCTTCTATACATTCAGTTCCTTCTTCCTTTTTATTATTGTTCTCCTCCCTTCTTTCCCCACTACTTCTATCCCCCATTATCTTTTTTCCTTGCCTTCTTCCTCTTGTTCTTCCTCGTTGTTGTTGTTGTTGTTGTTGTTGTTTTTGTTGTTGTTGTCTTCCTCCTTCTCATTTTTTTTTTTTTTTCGTCTCCTTATCCTACACACACACACACACACACACACACACACTCACACACACAGTCAAGGAGTCCCTTAAGGATTGCCATGTGAGTCCCCGCCTGAACGAGTGTGTGGGGGTCGAGCGAAACACTTGCAAAGGATTACGAGATGATTCACCGGCGCTTCCTGAACTTGGGTGCTTCCTGGTCTCGTTGTCCTCGGTTTCGCGGTGCTTTGGTGTCTCATTGTACCATTAAGAATTTCATTTGCAATTAGCCTCCTGTTTCCTCATGTTGCTTTGAATTAGTGGTTTAGACTCTACGTACAATAACCTCAATGTAGCGTGAAAGCATGGTAATTCTCTCTCTCTCTCTCTCTCTCTCTCTCTCTCTCTCTCTCTCTCTCTCCTCTCTCTCTCTCTCTCTCTCTCGTGTTGATATCGTAATTTTCTTGCTGTCTTCTCCCGTTCCACACCATCTTCCGATCCGCTTCTCTCTCTCTCTCTCTCTCTCTCTCTCTCTCTCTCTCTCTCTCTCTCTCTCTCTCTCTCTCTCTCTCTGTCCTACACTAGCTTACAATACTCTCGTTGCATGCTCACTGTCGACACGCCAGTCCCTCTGTGTCTCTCCCTTTCTCCCTGTCCTGAAAGTCCCACAGAGCCTCTCAGAATCTCGCCTTTCCTTGCACGTGTTCCCTCTCCCTTGGATCTGCCAGATAACCGATGCCCCACCTTACATTATCTTGCCTTCGATATACTCCCAGTCTTGCCTTTACTTTACCCTGGCCTGCTGCTGCTGCTGCTGCTGCTGCTGCTGCTGCTACTCATTCACTTTCCCTCTTGGCATGCTCTCAACTCTCGCCCTCTCACTCCGCCCACATGTGTTGAAGTTCTGCAGCCTAACATCACCCCAACTCAGTCCAAAAGCAAGCGAACTTCAGCCCAGTCTAAGTCCAGTCTAGTCCAGTGTAGCCTTTCCTCTCCTCGCATCAGACGCACAGAACTCTAAATAAATCAGGAAGGGAGTCTTACGGTACGCCTTGTCCTCAGGTATTCCCGCTTCATGAAAATATTGAGTCTTGATGCAGCTACGTAAGAGATACACGAGCTGCGCGGAGAACACGAGGTGAGGGAAGACCAGAAGAGGCGCAGCAGTAGTTGGACGGGAAAACAGGAAGGGAGTGAATGAAGAAGTACGTAGATAAGAGGGTAAGGTGAAGTGGAAAATGAAAAACTACTGACACAAGGAGGAGAAACATGAGGAATAAGCAGAACAATAGGAAGAACAAGAGCAGGAACAAGAACAAGGACAAGAAAGAGGTGGATGGGAAGTACAAGATGAAAGGATATTATAAGTTGAAAATAAGAAGTCTGGAACACAAACACTAAGAAAGAGAGAGGAGGAGGAAGAGGAAGAGAAAAGAGAAAAAGGAAATGGATGGAGAAATATGTAGATGAAAGGGTAGTCTGAGTATGAAATTAGGGAGTTAGAAGCACGAAAAAAAAAAAAAAAAAGGAGGATGAGAAGGAGGAATAGAAAGAGGAAGGGGATGAAGGCGGAAGCATATTCAGTTATAAGAAGATGAGAGAGTAGCATAAGTTGAAAAAAAAATAATAATAAGAAACTGTAAATAGGAAAAAAAAAAAAAGAGAAGAAAGGAAGGATTACATAATGCGAGGTTAAGTTAGATTAAGTTAGGTGAATTAAGAAAAAAAGCAGGAGTAGCAGCAGAAGGAGGAGGAAGAGGAGGAGGAGAAAGAAGAATAAGGAGAACAGCAACAACAACAACAACAACAACAACAACAACAACAACAACAACAACAACAACAACAACAACAAAAACAATAACAACAAATAAATAAATACGTAAATAAGAACAACAACAACAACAACATCATCATCATCAACAACAACAACAACAACAATGAGACGAGAATGAGGAGGAGGAGAAGGAGGAGGAGGAGGAGGAAATGGCAGGAAGTAAAATGAATAATAAAAGAAGAATAACAGAGGATAATAAAGAAAACCCTGAAGGTCACTTAACAAATTTATCGCTACAAATAACAATATTAAATAAATAAATAAATAACACCACTAGAGAGAGAGAGAGAGAGGAGAGAGAGAGAGAGAGAGAGAGAGAGAGAGAGAGAGAGAGAGAGAGAGAGAGAGAGAGGAAGCACTAAAATAAAACACAATGAAGAAGAATGAGAGAACGAGAGAGAGAGAAAAAGAAAAAAGAAAGAAACAGAAAGAGAGAGAGAGAAGAAGAAAAAAATCACATGACACCTCCCTCCTCCTCCTCGTCCTCCTCGTCCTCCTCCTGCCGCGTCGTCGCCTGCAGGGTTACCAAGACTAAACGAGGCTAAAATACTAACCTGCCACAGAGAATAACAGACATTCATGATGACGTTTGGTCTTAACGACGCGCCACTGCCACCCTGACGCCACCCTTGCCACTCAGATTCCCCCCCCGTCCCCCAAGGTGCCCTGCCGCAGCCCCCTGCCGCCCTGATCCCCGTGTATATATCCCAAGCTCGACTTTTCGTGATGCCTTGGTGCTCCTCAGGTATGCAGATTAGGTTCGTGTGTGTGTGTGTGTGTGTGTGTGTGTGTGTGTGTGTGTGTGTGTGTGTGTGTGTGTGTTTGTGTGTGTGTGTGTGTGTGTGTGTTTTATAGTCCGCCCACATGTTACAAAGTGGATGCTCGTATTTATTTGCAATTCCAGGAAGTGAATGGTGTTAGAAGTAGGAGCTGGAGGAGGAAGAGGAGGCGGAAGAGGAGGAGGAGGAGGCGGAGGCGGAAGAGGAGAAGGAGGAGGAGGAGGCGGAGGCAGAGGAGGAGGAGGAGGAGGAGGAGGAGGAGGAGGAGGAGGAGGAGGAGGAGGAGGAGGAGGAGGAAAAGTGAAGAAGAAGAAGAAGAAGAAGAAGAAGAAGAAGAAGAAGCAGAAGAAGAAGAAGAAGAAGAAGAAGAAGAAGAAGAAGAAGAAGAAGAAGAAGAAGAAGAAGAAGAAGAAAAGTATTCTGCTCACGTTTTACACTACACACACACACACACACACACACACAAGAAAAGAGACACAAAAGAAAAAAAAACACGAATAGTAATACAAAGACACAATGGAAAAGGGAAGACCAGGATAAAAATAAAAAAAAACTTGGTATATTTATTCTACACTTTAAACAACAAGACACGGCGAGGGAAGGTAAGCACGTGCACAGACAGACCAGTAATCACCCTTAGCACAGGTGGAATGATGACTGCTGTTACCTGTCAGGGGGAGGAATAAAAATAGACCAAAAAGCTGCTGTGGGCATTACATAATCAGCCACTGCTCTTCCCTAACAAAGGAACACACACAGCAAGAACAAATAGTAAGAACAAACCGTAAGAACAAAATAGCAACAAATAATATAGAGAAAACAGGGGAGGAAACAGCTAAATATTTCTTGGCTCAAAAAATCCCATGGGAAATTTTGAATAAAAGTGTAAGTGTAGAATTGTTAATGAGTGCAATAAACTATGGTCAGAGAGAGAGAGAGAGAGAGAGAGAGAGAGAGAGAGAGGAGAGAGAGAGAGAGAAGAGAGAGAGAGAGAGAGAGAGAGAGAGAGAGAGAGAGAGAGAGAGAGAAAGTATAAACTCTTCTAACCTCTTCGTCGCACCTCGAGTTGTGATGAGTTCCTGCAAAGTTCTTTGTTCGCATTCAGCGGGGCGACAGAGAGAGAGAGAGAGAGAGAGAGAGAGAGAGAGAGAGAGAGAGAGAGAGAGAGGAGGAGAGGAGAGAGGAGAGAGAGAGAGAGAGATAGAGAGAGAGAGAGAGAGAGAGAGAGAGAGAGAGGAGAGTAACAAAAAAGAATTCAGTCTTTTTCCAGCAACAAAATAAACGCCACACCAACATTTTTCAGCCCACTCCTCAATACTTTCCTTAACACACAAGTAAAAGAAGAGGAAACTATTTCTCCAGAAGTTTCATAAAGAGAAGAACGGAAAGGAAGGATGATATAAAAAATGTGGCTTCATAGAACTAGCAAAGGTTTTAGATGGCATGTATGAAGTATTCTTTTGTAACTCTCTCTCTCTCTCTCTCTCTCTCTCTCTCTCTCTCTCTCTCTCTCTCATGCACACACAGGCAGTAAATGAATAAATAAATACATGCATAAACAAATAAATAAAATATACGAATACATAACTACGACATGAATGCACTTTTTTCTCACTGGTTTATATATACGACTATATTTTTTCTGACTGACGATGCATTTGATTCATGAATGTACCCCGCTGTATGTGTGCGTGCGTGCGTTCGTGCGTGTAACCGTGTGTGTGTGTGTGTGTGTGTGTGTGTGTGTGTGTGTGTGTGTGTGTGTGTGTGTGTTTGTGTGTGTGTGTGTACGTAAGCTAGACGTGGGATGGTATAATATAAAAATCTCTCACCCATTTTTTCATGAAACAGTGCGAGTTTTCTGATTATATAACACGGCGTGAAATGGAGTCGACGCGGAGTATTACCGTGGCGTTGTGAGTGGCACTGCGGGGCCTCGCGTTGCGCCGCCACCGCCACCACCACCACCATCACCGTCACCAGGGGGGGGGAACGTGTCCGGCTGCCGAAAAATTTATTACCGATACGGGAAATATCACGAAAGTAAAACAG
Source organism: Scylla paramamosain (assembly GCF_035594125.1). NCBI lineage: Eukaryota > Metazoa > Arthropoda > Malacostraca > Decapoda > Portunidae > Scylla > Scylla paramamosain. The sequence continues at coordinate 4,366,313 of NC_087162.1, read as the reverse complement.
ATGAAAAAAAAAATGGAGAAAAATTAAATTAGAATAGGGAACAGAGGATACTTAGCATTTGAAAGTTAGCTCTATGATTACTTTAGTTAGTGTGATTTAATAGTGTGGCCGTGTTTGGTTATAGGAGGGTTGGTGGTGCACAATATTGGTGGTGGTGGTGGTGGTGGTGGTGGTGCAATGGGCCAATGGTAACGGTTTTCATGTAGGTGTAAGGGTAGTGGTGGTGATGATGAGGGTGAGTGTGTGGGAGTGGAAACAATGATGGGTGGTACCGCTTTAACACTGACGGCGATGGCGGAGGTATTTTTTTATTCTTTTTATGTAAGGAGGGCACTGACTATGGACATAAAGAGCAGGACAGAAAAAAAATAAAATAAATAAATAAAGCCAAAAGGAAGGTTAAAAGAGTTATCCAAAATTGGGGAGGTGTGGGTAGGCTTTGCAGTGTGGTGGTGGAGACAATAATGTGGAAAGCATGCAGTGTGGTGGTGGAGGCAGTGATGTGGAAAGCATGCAGTGTGGTGGTGGAGGCAGTGATGTGGGGAGCATGCAGTGTGGTGGTGGAGGCAGTGATGTGAGGAGCATGCAGTGTGGTGGTGGAGGCAGTGATGTGGGGAGCATGCAGTGTGGTGGTGGAGGCAGTGATGTGGGGAGCATGCAGTGTGGTGGTGGAGGCAGTGATGTGGGGAGCATGCAGTTGTGTGGAGAACTAAACCCCACTTTTCCTCACCCCTCACGGTATTGACATGAAAATAATTGCCTTGCTGTTTAGATTAGTACAAGATGAATTACTTCTAAAATGAGACAGGAAACATGTAGTAACACTTAAAGATGATGTTTTAACGTATTTTCAAACTCCATGCAAGCATATAACATTTTTGGCGCAGGTCGTCGGGGAGAGAAATAAGTTATAGCGGAATGCAAAGGTCCCTATTGACTCAACTTCTGATGTCAACATATAACTTGTACACTGGACTGGCCGGTGTTTAGTTTTTGTACTACGCTTGCGTGTCGACTAAGTAACAATAAATCATTCTTCGCTAACTGCGCATGTCGGCTCTCAAACACCTTGCTTCCATTATTCATTTTATAGCCATTCTAATATAAAAATTGCAACATGATCTTAATAAAATAGGAAATGCATGTCACAATAAACACTGAAATTTTATGTTTTTTTTTACTCTCTCTCTCTCTCTCCACACATTCTCTCTCATACGTCCACTGCTCTACACTTGTCCAGACGGCACGCACACACCCACTATCTACACTAGGCAACCCCGAGTCACTGTTTTCTCTCATCTCCCTCTAAGAACTGACAATGAAGCATAACATCGTGACAGCAGAACAAGAAAAAAAAACAAAAAAACAAGAAAAAATCACGTCACCCTCGACATCAATTCAATTTAATAACGGATGAAAAAGAAATGAGGTAAAGAGAGCGAAAAAATTATATCACATTTCCCCTTTAGGTCAAACAATGCACGGGGAAGCAGATGGCGGCTGATTCCTGGATGCAGGTTTCTGAGTTTTAATGAACACTGATTCCAGGTAACGTGTTGGCATTGCTCTTCCTATTGAGGCTTGCATTCCCTTACAGCCAACCTTTCTCTCTCTCTCGTTATAAAAAACAGCCCTGGTAATTAAAACGGGGGCATATTCGCTATTAGGTAGGGTTAAGTAATAAATGGTTAACAGTTTGTAGCCGATAAATAAGGTGTAAGCTTATACCTGGCGCACGTAATTACCCCTTTCACTGATTTACATATCATCTATAACTCCCGCCGCCACCTGTGTGCACCCTTCCTCAACTTTACTATAAAACACTGCTCTCTCTCTCTCTCTCTCTCTCTCTCTCTCTCTCTCTCTCTCTCTCTCTCTCTCTCTCTCTCTCTCTCTCTCTCATGCAGGTAAGGGAAGGAAAAGGGGGAAGGGAATGTTAGGAAAAGGTGAGGATGAAAAAAAAAAAAATATCGGCATGAGAAGGGGTGAGAGTTGGGAGGGGAGAGGTGCAGGGCAGGCCGTGGAGGGAAAGCAGGGAAAGGGGAGAGGTGCAGGGGTGGCCGTGGAGGCAGGGCAGGGGAGACAAGGAAGGAGAGGGAGGGTCACCGAATGGCACAAAGAGAAAAGGAAGGAAATGGTATAAACGTAAAACTCACACCTTTACACCTGCACAGCCTTTCCCTTTAACTTTACCAAAATCCCGAACCTACCACCACCACCACCACCACCGCCACCAACACCACCACCACCATCGCCGCTACCCCCACCATTGCTACCACCATCACTATCTATTGCTGCTGCTGCTGCTACTAGTACTATTACTACTACTACCACTACTACTACTACTACTACTACTACTCTCACCTCTATTACTAATACTACTACTACCACTACACCTATACTATTGCTGCTACTTACGAGTATAACAATAATACCGCTAATACTACTTTAATTTGTACTACTACTGATATTAAAACAACAACGACAACAACAACAACAACAACAACTACTACTACTACTACTACTACTACTACTACTACTACTACTACTACTACCACTTCTGTTCAACACCACACCTCATAACAGCAACAACAGGAAGACACCACGACAACCCCAAGTCTTAGAAAATGATAAACTGACTGAGTGACTGAAATTTTAAGGTCCCTGCAGCGAGTTCAAGTGGCGCAGCAATCTCCCAATAGAACCCTCGAAAGACGCAGCGTGTTATCTGCGGCCGTGAAGTGATGAGAAGCAGCCGCCGGGAGAGAGTGAGAGTGGCGCCTCCAGCTGTATAGAATGACAATAAAACACATCGCGGAGGCTCGTAAAGGAAATAAACGTCGACGCGAGATTAGCAAACAAGGAACACTAGAGACGCTATGATGTAATGGTAAACTCCGGAATTCTGTCTCTCTCTCTCTCTCTCTCTCTCTCTCTCTCTCTCTCTCTCTCTCTCTCTCTCTCTCTCTCTCTCTCTCTGTCTGTCTGTCTGTTTGTTTGTTTGTGTGTTTCTTCTTCCTATAACTTGACATGCTATAAAAGGGGAATAAAAGGACCAGGCTTTTTTTTTAACTCTTACACTAATTAATTTTTTTGGGGAGTTGAGATAATTGTGTGTTTTTTTTTTTTTTTTTTTGGTGGGAGGTATTTTAATTTGTCCTTATCTGCTCTCCTACACTTGAAATAATGCTATACGAGGCTTTTTTATTACACTAGTACACTAATCAACTATTTTGGAAGGAGAATTGAGTTGTTTATTTATTTATTTACCTACTTTTTTTTGGCGGGGTTTGAGAGTGGCTATTTCGATTCATCCTTGGCTATGTACTCTTACGTAAAATTATGTTATAGATTAGTCTTTAACTTCATTTGGTCTTTCTTCTCTTCCCCATTCTCCCTCTCCCTCCTTTCTGTCTCATTCCCCTTCTATCCACTCTTCTCTTCCTCCTCTTCGTTCTAATTCTCATCCGTGTGCTCTTCCTCCTCTTCGTTCTACTTGTCCTCCACCTCCTCCTTGTGTTTTTCCTCCTCTCTGTTCTACTTCTCCTCCTCCTCCTCCTGGTGCTTTTTCTTCTCTTCGTTCTACTTCTTCTCCTTGTGTTCTTCCCCCTCTTCTTTCTATTTCTGCTCCTCTTCTTCGTTCTACTTCTCTTCTTCCTCCTTCTCCTCCTCCTCCTCAAGGCTGGAGGCAACGCTGCAGGAGAGGTGAGGGTAGGGAGGGTGAAGCGGTCAGTGTGTGCAAGGTAGGATATTAATACAGGGTACATTGTTCCATCATGGCAAGTGGAAATATTCTCACTTTTCAAGAGTAAGTCAGGATGTTATTCATATCTGTCGAGTGTTAATATACTGTGGAGAGAACACACACACACACACACACACACACACACACACACACACACACACACACACACACACACACACACACACACAGAGAGAGAGAGAGAGAGAGAGAGAGAGAGAGAGAGAGAGAGAGAGAGAGAGAGAGAGAGAGAGAGAGAGAGAGAGAGAGAGACAGAAAAAGGAAAGTGACTCTGTGTGTGTGTGTGTGTGTGTGTGTGTGTGTAACAAGTGGAACTGTGCCTGCAGGTCAGGTAAAAATATAATAAGAGGAGGAGGAGAGGACGAAGAGGAGGAGGAGGAGGAAGTGGAGGAGGGAGAAGGTGGAGGCGGCAGAGGCAGATGCGAACCCTAAGCCAAAGGCGGTGGAGTAAGAGGAGGAGGAGGAGGAGGAGGAGGAAGAAGAGGAGAGGCCAAGGCATGTCTCATCAGCGAGTACAAGGCCTGTGCCCGCAGCATCCTAATGTTTACAGGTCCTTGGTAAGCTAAGGAAAAAAAAACACACAAGCTAAAGCACACACACACACACACACACACACACAAATTACCCAATACCACCACCCACCTCCTCCATGAACGTGAATTTCCATTGGCATACACACACCATAAAACAAAATAAATAAATAAATAAAAAAAATAGACTTTCAACTAACCCGCAAACTTTTTCCCTTTCGCCAACTTAATAACAAACCTTTTCGCGCCGCCTTACTGGAGTGAAGTGACCGAAATATACGAGCATGATAGAAATTCCGCCGAGCCAAGCCATGCCTAGCCTCCTCCTCCAGTACTAAGCCTCTTTTCCCTTCCATCACACATGCTGCTGCCTTACTTTTATGGCCAATAATAGTATAACGAATGAACTCTCCGCCAAAGGATAAAATGAATTTCTAAAGTGAGAGAATATTCGTCGATTCAACTTTCATACTTATATTTTGTGCTGCCAGGGAAAGATTACATTCTGCGGGAGAGAGAGAGAGAGAGAGAGAGAGAGAGAGAGAGAGGAGAGAGAGAGAGAGAGAGAGAGAGAGAGAGAGAGAGAGAGAGAGAGAGAGAGAGGGGGGGAAAACAGGGGAAGAAGGGAGTGAGGGAAGTACGGAAGGAGAGAAGGTATGAGAGAGAGAGAGAGAGAGAGAGAGAGAGAGAGAGAGAGAGAGAGAGAGAGAGAGAGAGAGAGAGAGAGAGAGAGAGAGAGAGAGAGAGAGGGAGAACAGGGGAAGAAGGGAGTGAGGGAAGTACGGAAGGAGAGAAGGTATGAGAGAGAGAGAGAGAGAGAGAGAGAGAGAGAGAGAGAGAGAGAGAGAGAGAGAGAGAGAGAGAGAGAAATTTCGACACACACACACACACACACACACACACACACACACACACACACCAGAAAATCAATTACACCCAAACGCAAACAAAGCCAAATAAAAAGGAAAAAAAAAAAAACACAAACAAATTAAATAAGTACAGGAACAAGGAAAACATACAAGATACTACTCACACACTAAGCCAACACTGCATCCTTAGAATTAACATTTCATCGGCAAACATAAGTCCCAGGCAACCCCACTCACTTGTTCCTCGCAGTTCTTCTTTACTTCATTCTTTCCTTCCCTTTCTCCATCCCTCGCTCCTAATCCGTTGCAATTTTTCCTTCCTTCACTTATTTTTCCTAATTCCTTTCTTTCCCGATTTCTCCTCATCGTTAAAATGCTTCTTCCTTCCTCTCCTTACTTTTCCTATTTTTTTTCCCTTTTCTTCATTTCCATCGTTAATATTTCTTCCTCCTTTCCTTCCTTTCCTTTTTCCGAGTTTCTCTTTTTCCCATTTCTTCTCACTGCCAATATTTCTTTCTCCCTTTCCTTATTTTTCCTAATTCTTCCTTTTTTTTCTTATCGTTAATACTTCTTTCCATCCTTCCCTTACTTTTCCTCCTTCCTCTATTTCTTCTTTTTTTCCTTCTTTTCTTCCTTTCTTTCCTCCTCGTTCCCTTTCATCTCTTCACTTAACTCCACCATTCCATTTGTCTAATTTGCCTTTTCCTTAACATTCTTTCCTTCCTTTTCTTCTATTCATTTCTTCTCGCCACTCAGACCTTTCCTTCCTTCCTTTTCTTTCTCTCTTACTCGTTTCCTTTCATCTCTTCACTTAATTCCACCTCTCCATTCATCTGTTTTACCTCTTCCCTAAACATTTTTTCCTTCCTTTTCTCTCTCCTCATCACTCAAACTTCCCTCTATTTCTCCATCTCTGCCACCACTCTCCTTTAAGATCCCACACCCCTCAACACACGCACGCACATTCCCCGCTGCATACTAGTGGCACCTACTTACACAGCTCACGCCTCAAATGTATTGCTGGCTCTATTGTCTTCCCTTTCGCGAGAATTACAACGCGACAATCTAATATAAGACTTCTTGGGGACGTGTCGCTTAATTAATGCTGGATGTGTTGGTTCTCGCCTTCCTCCTTCCGTAATTCCCGCCGTCAGGTATGATTATTGGGAAGAGAAGGTGCGCGCGGCAGGAGGAGGAAGAGGAGGATTAGGAGCAGGAGGGTAAGTTAGGTTAGATTAGGATAATTTATATGGTGATAAAGGAGGCTGGGTTAAGTTACAGGAGGTGGTGGTTGTGGTGGTGGCGGTAGTGAGTGTACAGTAAGGCTATGATGTGAAAAGGGAGTGGGGAAGGAGGAGGAGGAGGAGGGAGGAGGAGGAGGAGAGAGGGGAAGATGTAAAAGGAGAAGGGTTATTAGGGGGGGACAGAAATGAGGAAGAGGAGAAGAAAGAGGAGGGGGAGGAAGTGAAGATATTGGGAGTAGTAATGGTTGATGGGGTGCGGATTGCGGTGTGAGGAGGAGGAGGAGGAGGAGGAGGAGGAGAGGTAAAAGTAGAGGGAGGAGGAAGGTGGGGCGGAAGAGATGGAAGATAATGGAAGTGAATGAAAAGAAGAAAGAGAAAAAAAAATATTGACCACCATCACCACCACCACCACCACCACCACCACACACCGCCACCACCGCCATTACCACCACCACATTACTAACATTACATCACATTTCATGGACTGATTCTTCCATTTCGCGAGTTTCTTTTTCAATGACACATTCTTCCATGGTTTTGTCGGATTGCAACTATTTCTCTCTCTCTCTCTCTCTCTCTCTCCTCTCTCTCTCTCCCTCTCTCTCTCTCTCTCTCTCTCTCTCTCTCTCCCGCCTCCGCAGGAATATTTCTTAATTCCTTGATTAAAAACTAGATTGTGCGGCAGTATTATGCAGCATTAGTAGCAAGGCTGTTGTTGTTGTTGCTCTTGCTGGATGTGGTGGTGGTGATGGTGGTGGTGGTGAAGTAAAAGTACTGCGGGCGCGAAGCATGAACCTGTGATTAAAAAGAAACTGAACAGTGGTGTGTGTGTGTGTGTGTGTGTGTGTGTGTGTGTGTGTGTGTGTGTGTGTGTGTGTGTGTGATGGAGGTTGCCCTTAGAGTCATTATCATGATTGTGATTCGATGAGTGTCGTGGTGATGAAGAGGATCAACGCGCGCGCCCACACACACACACAAACACACACACACACGCTATTCTCCGCACTAGTGGTGAAATAAAAAAAAAAAACGCAATAATAAGAAAAAAGCTTCAACACAACACTAATGATTATGACGACGAGATATAAAAACGACGCTAATGATGATGATGGCACTGGTGGTGGTGGCGGTGGTGGTGATGGTGGTGCGAAGTCCCCTCTTTCTATCCTTTCTTCTCCACCGCGCACACACACACACACACACACACACACACACATACACACGCAGTACTTTTGTCTTCAAATATTCACGAGCAAAGACGGAGAGACAACTCTTTAAGGTAATTGCTAACCAGGTGTGTGTGTGTGTGTGTGTGTGTGTGTGTGTGTGTGTGTGTGTGTGTGTGCCAATGGGTGACTAGGAGTCTTAATAACGGGGAGGTCATGTCTATTTCTTCACTGCGGAGTCAAACTATAAAGTATAATGCAGGAAGTCTATGATGTTTCAGAATTGCTGTAATTTACCCACAAAGCCGTGACAATCACGCATTCATTCCTGCCAGAAACGACCTCCATTCACCATGACTTGGCGCTCTTTTCTCTTTTCACACCCTTCTGCATAAAATTCCCTTTGTTCTATGGAAGTATTGTAGGTGAAAATGACGGTGCATGAATAAAAAAAGATGGACTGATAGGTCGTTATGCTGATAGGTGAGGGGCAGTTTGGTAGTACAGGTAGTATCTCAACGCGAATTGATAGATAAATGAAAATAAAAAGGAAATGTTGAAAGTGTTGATACCAGGGAGGTCCAATAAATATTCTCCTTGGCTGACATAGAAGATAGATGGGTGGAAAAAGCGTAGGTAGGTAGACTGATAAATGGTGAGGTTGCAGGTGAGGGACAGGTGAACAGCACAGGTAGTCGCTGAAAGTTAACAGGTAAATAAGCAAGAAAATAAAAGAAATATTGTAATATTAATAAACTATTGGCATGTAGATACAAACAGACATAGAGGTAGAAAAACAGATGATCGTGCACATAGATAAGAGATAATTTGATAATAAAGATAGATGGTAGAAAAAAAAAAACGAAGGCCATACGCAATTTGTTATCCAATTAGCAGACATGCATAAGATATACAACGCAAGAAAATCTACCAGCAATTTCAACCTCGCATGACTTGTTATTCGTACACAAAGAAAATAAATAAATAATTAGATCAATAAGCACACACGCGATATAAAAATCTAATTTCAGCGGCAGTCCTTTCCAGAATATCAAAAGAATAAAATGCAAACACGAATCAGCTGACAAAGTGATCCCCCAAGGCTTGGACAAATAGCCCAACCATCATTTTTCACCTGCACTTCTGACTCGAACACAATGATAGCAGGTCACCACGACACTCAGCGCAGGTTAATTGCAGGTGTGAGGGACTGAAGGTAAGAGTCCCGGAGAGTCCCTGGTGTTGTGTCGCGTACTGGCTGTTTACCTTTGCGACCTCGTACTTGCCCTTGGCACAGCACCTATTATCTTCAAGGTTTGTCCTTCCGGTGGTATGGAGTCTCATTAAAATTGTTTAGTACAAATTTTGAGGATTTCGAAAGACATCACTGACAGAAAAAAAAAAAATAGTGGAAATAGGATTTTAATATAAGGATGGTAATAAAATATGGCAACAATAATAACAAAAAAAAAAAAACAAAAAAAACAGGCCTACTAAGGTGCTAGACCCTTAAGAGAGGTCAAAAGCATCATCCAAAATTGGAAGTTAAGTGTTAAAGTAATTCAATGCCTGTTGTATTTTTTGTATTTTTTTGTTTAATGCTGTTCTCTAGTGTTGCTGAAATAACATCGTAACTGTTATAATGTCAATAACTACCAAGTAAGGGGCTAACAACTCGGTAACGTTTGAGATTTAATGTACAGGCGAGCGGGGGTGACTGGCTGCTAGAATTATCCTAACGTGTGCTCCAGGCCATCTTTACCGCGCAGTGTTTATGTATTTTGTTTACACAGTTTCTATGGATACAGGTGCTTAGAATGTTTTTTTTTTCTTTTTGTACAATAACATCATTAAACCATATATATTTACAGAGTTCGACGCGTTGACTTCAGGGGTTAAAGTTGCATTATTAAAAAAAAGATGAAGTAAAAAACTGTCACCTGTCATAACCTAGTTGCCTCAATACCTCCCCCTCTCTTCGGCGTCCAAGTGTACCTGCAGAGTTTCGCAACTTGCTTCACTGTGACTAATGTTAAATGAATATAGATATTCCACTGACCTACAAACAGAATGACGCCCTCGGCACGCTCCCCGTCTTTGTTCAGCTCGCCAGACTTACTACGCACTCGTACATCCTCCACCTATTAAGTGACTACCGCATTTAACTTCCACCCTTTTACTAAGACAAACAACGCCCCTGTATCTCCTCTGCTTATTGAATGTTTCACTGTATACACCTTTCATTACATTTATTAAGACGAACTAAATATTTCTACATCTTTGATTTACTGCGTGTTCAGTGTATCTACCTTTAATTCACGCCACTTAAACTAGAAACTGTTGCTTCCTTTGTTTAATATGTTTCCAGTATATTCATGTTTTCATCCCAATTAGTAAGAAACTCAACGAGCAATGAACCTCAAATCTGCTTCTCCGTAAGTCCTTTAAGTGTTGTTTACCGAGAAATACCTGGTTATTTAGCTATGGAATTTTGCTTTGCTTCGGATTTTTTTTTACAATTTAATTTTCACCGAAGCGGCAATAGCGAGGCGTTCAATTTTATTTTTCTCTCCTGCATTCAGCCTTGACCTAGCTCCACGTGTGTGTGTGTGTGTGTGTGTGTGTGTGTGTGTGTGTGTTGTGTGTGTGTGTTATAGAGAAAAAAAGCGAGAAAAAAAGAGTCACTAGCGTTACAAAAGGCTCCATGTTGGCTCGCTTTCACTGCTAACCTTCATTCTTTTTTTAACCCTTCTTCCTTTCTTTTCAAAATTCTTTTCTCTCTGCATGCACACACACACACACACACACACACACACACACTGCGCATCCCTGACAGTTCAACATTACGAGAAATTCCAGCGAAGGAGGAGAAGAAAGAAGAGGAGGAGAGGAGGAGGAGGAGGAGGAGGAGGAGGAGGAGGTGGTGGAGGAGGAAGAGGAGGAGGAAGAGGAGGAGGAGGAGGAGTATTGACGTGTAGTAATGTGCTGTATACGTTACGCTTCGTAGAGAATGGAAAATTCAATCCAATTCCTTGAGGATTTCTGCATTAGTGAAGGTAAAAGGAGGTGGCATCTACATCGCAGCACTCCTGTTTTCTTTCACCTATTTTTCCTCACTTTTCTTTTTTTTCTTTACGAGCGAGAACGTTACTATCATTATTATCCAGTGTCTTCCTGACGTGTTGATGATTTCTGTTTTGGTCTCCTTGTCTTCTCTTTGTCTCCTTTCCAGCGCGTCAAAGTTTCACTAAGTCTGACCAGTGGGCGCCGTCTCTTTAATAAACCTGCTGATGAAAGGTGTAATTTTTTCAGGTGTTCGTTGCATGTTTCTTGTGGGGACTTAGCGGTTTTTTTTTTTTTTTATCCTGAGGAGGGATTTGCGATGCGTCTTTTAGCGAGAGAGAGAGAGAGAGAGAGAGAGAGAGAGAGAGAAAGAGAGAGAGAGAGAGAGAGAGAGAGAGAGTTGTCGTGACTATAGCTGAGTGGCAACCATCAAGGCAGCTTTTGTCTATATTGGCGAACGATTCCTTGTGTGTATGTATGCTGTGTATGTATGTTGTGTGTGTGTGTGTGTGTGTGTGTGTGTGTGTGTGTGTGTGTGTGATGGAAGGACAGGGGCGGCTCGATATGGCAGCTTATTGAGAGGCAGGGAAGCGAAGGATGCGGCTGATGGCGATGGTTGTGGTGGTGGTGGTGGTGTTGGTGGTAGTGGTAGTGGTAGCGGTGGTGGTGGTATTTGTGGTGGTGGCAGTGATAGTGGTAGTGATAAAGATACACAATAATAATTATAATCACTCCACTGATAGCGGTTATTACAGCTCTACACTGGTAAGAAATAGCCGTCTTTAGTGGTAACAGTGGTGATGTCAAAAAAAAGAAGGCAGAGCTGTGAGATAGACGACAAGAAGTAATGGTGATGGTAGTGGTGGTGGTGGTGGTGATTAAGATAATAATGCAAGAATGTTAGTGTGGACGGTGGAGGTGGTGGAGAGGAAGAAATTATTATTAGGCAGTGGTAGGAGGAGGCGAAGGAGGAGGAGGAGGAGGAGGAGGAGGAAGAGGAAGAGGAGAAAGTTTTGGTTATGACTCTGCTACAAGAATCTGGAATGGTGACGCAAGTACGTGGGGGGGGATGGAGGTGGGGGGAGAGGTGGAGAAGTGGAAGGAAAGGTGGAGATATATAGATCATATGAGAGAGGTGTGGAGGAAAGGAAAGGGGAGAGGTGAAGATGAAATGAACAGAGAAGTGAAGAGGATATTTGCAAGAGGGATAGAGAAAGAGGAGGGGAAGACAGATAGAAAAAGAGGTAGAGGAGGAGGAGGAGGAGGAGGAGGAGGAGGAGGAGGAAGAAAAAAGAAAGACAGAGGAAGAGAAGGGTAGATAGACAGATACCAGAAATCGAGAGAGATAGAATTCAGATGGAGAGACAGACAGGTGGAGAGGATATGGTGGGTGGAGGAAAGACAGACAGGTGGAGGAAGAGGTGGAGGAGAGATGGAGACACTGGCATTGTCTCGTCGCCTCCACATATCTCATCGATTCGCGGAAACCGTCGTGTAAGGAACAGTAGAGAGGTGGACGGAATACCTCCTCCTCCTGCTCCTCCTCCTCTTCCTCCTTCTCCTACCAGACACGACACTCCCTCACACCCTCCTCTCTCCCCGGATCCTCTCCCGTTTATTCCTTCCTACATCCACGTCTCATTCTTCACTCCTGCGCCGTCCCCCCCACTCAGGAATGACCCACACACACACACACACACACACACACACACACACACACACACACACACACACACACACACACACTATACGAGTATCCTACACTCACTGTTATTCTCTCCATCTCTTTCTCTCTATCCTCTCCTTTCCCTCTTTGCTTCTTTCCAATATGGTGTTATATTTACTTATTATTGAAAGGGAATGTTGCTTGCTCTTCCCCACGCTCTCTCTCTCTCTCTCTCTCTCTCTCTCTCTCTCTCTCTCTCTCTCTCTCTCTCTCTCTCTCTCTCTCTCTGTTTTGCACTTTTATTTAATGATGCTCTTGTTTCTTCCCTCTTTCTCTACTTCCTTTCTTTATTTCTTCTTTATTTCTTACTTCTTCCCTTCTCTCTCTCAGATTCACGTGGTAAGCGTACAAACAAACACATTTATTTTCACTGATCCACTTTTACTTGTTGGCATTATGTGGAGTGTGTGTGTGTGTGTGTGTGTGTGTGTGGATGGGTATGCAATCTATGTGAATTAAGAGTATGTACGTGAACGACAAACTAAATAATAATAAAAAAAATAAAAACTATACAAAAAAAAAAAAAACTGAGGTCGTACTCAACACCTGCTTAACGATTATGGCCTCGCGTAAACACCTGATTATCGACCTCGTGTGAACGGCCCAGGAAACGTTCATGAGCGTACGTGCCTCTCTCTCTTTCTCTCTCTCTCTCTCTACACACACACACACATACACACACACACACACACACACACAGGCACTATACATTCATCATTAAATAAAGTAGAAAAAAATTAAAAGTGTGGCTGTGAACGTGATAAAGTGTAAATTAACTGTTCAGAAGACGTGTACTTTTATAGAGAGAGAGAGAGAGAGAGAGAGAGACGGTGGGTTGAAGGGAGGGATAAGAGACCAGAGAAAAGAGGAGAGCCAGTGTAGAGTGTGAGGGCTAACTTACGACGGTAGTAGTGTTGTAGAGGGCGTGTCTATAACGTGCAGTATTTCCTGGGGGAGGGAGTGTTGTTGTGGAGGAGGGAAGGGTGCACGAGGAGATACAGTGAGGGCATTAGAGGAAAGTGTAAAAGTGTAGTGAGGAGTGGTACCAAGAAGGAGGAATGTGGAAATACTCTGTGTGTGTTAACGGAGGAGTGTAATGGGGAGGGGTAGCAGGAGTGGGAGGTATTGAGTGAGGAGGTATTGAAATGTAATGGAGGAGGAATGTAGTGGGAAAGGTTAAAAGGGAAAGGGAAATGAGAGGATACTGATAAATGAGAGTTGCGACGAGAAGAGGATGAGAAACAGGAAATATAAATGAAGAGATAAAGTGTATTGGAGGAGGAATGGAGTGGGAAAGGCTAAAAGGGAAAGTGAAAGAGAGGATGTTGATCGATGAGGGTGCGGTGACAAGATGTAGGGAAACAGAAAAGAGGAATGAGTAGATACTGAAAGGGTATTCCAGGCAGGGTGTGGTGGGTGGGTAGTAAGATAATTTATACTACAGTGGACATTTTATAGATTGTGTATTAGAGGAGGGTGTGGTGAAGAGCGGTATTCAGAATTCCAAGATTACTGCGTACTATAAAAAAAGTGGTTGAGGAGACGGAGTTCGTGAGAAGATATTTACGTAAGTGTTGGGTGGAGGAAGTCACGGTATTGGTGGTGAGTGGTGTTAGGTTGGTGCCACTCGTCCTTGGGATGGAAGTATTGACGTGTGAAGTAAAGAACCTGCTGGTAGTTTAAAAAGATACATGAGGAGTGATGCGGAAGATTACAAGCTGCCGTAATATGAGATAGGTAGCGTGAGGTGAAACTCTCAGCTGATTTCTTACTGCATTGTGAGGATAAATTGACTGCATTACGCAACACATTGAAGGTGCAGGTCACTTACTATCAGCACAGGTAAATTAACCAATCCATCTGAACGTGTAAATAAACTTATCAATCTGCACGGGTAAATGAACTAATCTATCGGCACAAGTAAATGAGTTAATCTATTACTACAGGTAAATAAACTTAATCTATTAGCACAGGTGAATAAGTTAGGTGACCAATCAATTACCATCAGTACAGATAAATTAGCTAATCTATCATTACAGGTGGATAAGCTAAGGTACAGGTCACTTAATAATAACATCATAATAATAATAATAATATATAATAATAAACTAATCTACCAGCACATGTAAATATGATAAATTACCGGTCACTTACCCTGAGCACAGGTAAATAAGCTAATCCATCTCCCCATACACCAGGTAGACATTCTCGTTAACGTGGGGATAGCCAAGCCAGGATATCTCGTACATATCCATTTAGAAGCAGCCTCTCATATCTTGGCTTCCACACCCGCACACCGCACCAAACACCATCACGCAGCACAATCATTAATATCTACACCAGAGATCCACATCAGAATTGTTGATCCACAGGTGTACCATAACAAACCATCCACATCCCACACCATGAATGCCGTTCCCTGATCAGCCTAGGTGTGAGAGAACCCTCCGTCAAGGCAACACAGGTATAAATAAATGAATGAATAAATAAATAAATAAATAAATAAATGAATGAATAAATGATTAAACAGAGGGAGGATGAAAGGAGTCGAATGTTATTTTCAACTGCACACACACACACACACACACACACATACACACACACACGGAAAGAGAGAGAGAGAGAGAGAGAGAGAGAGAGAGAGAGAGAGAGAGAGAGAGAGAGAGAGAGAGAGAGAGAGAGAGAGAGAGAGAGAGAGAGAGAGAGAGAGAGAGAGAAAACCGACACCAAGCGTGCAGACACACAACAACGCATAAACAAAAACCTAACAATCACCAGAAAGAAAATCCAGCGACACCCACAAAATAAAAAACAAAGGATACGAGGAAAATGAAAAGGGAGGAATTTAAAAGACAGACCTTCAATATATTCCCCTTTTCCCCAAGTCCGCTCTCGAGATAAGAAGCGGGAGATTATTACTACTCAGGCTATAAAGCGTATCTAACTGCGCCTTGGCTTAAAATATATTACACGCCTCGATGGGGGAGGAGGGAAACGAACCGAGGCGTATATTGCTACTACCTTTTGAAGTACACCCTGTAATAGTGGTGCGGTAGATTAGTAGAGCTGATACATAGACAGAAGTAGTGGTAGTAGTGGAAGTAGTAATGGTAGTAGCTGCTGAGGCATGAGTGGTACAGTATATTAGAAGTAGAAACAATGGTCAGAGTTGTAGTAGATTTGAAGTAGTTTTGTAGCAATGGCAGTAGTGATAATACATTGGTGGAGGTTGTGGTGGTGATGGTAGTAGTAGTAGTAGTAGTAGTAGTAGTAGTAGTAACAGCAGCAGCTGATTAGAGGTGATAATAGTGTAAATAATACAAAGTAGTTGTAGTAGTACTAGTAAATTATTATTATTAGCAGTAGTAGCAGCAGTAGAAACAATAGTAGTAGTAGTAGTAGTAGTAGTAGTAGTAGTAGTAGAAGCAGTAGTAGTAGTAGTAGTAGTAGTAGTAGTAGTAGTAGTAGTAGTAGTAGTAGTAGCAGCAGCAGCAACAGCAGTACTATTAGAAGACCAAGTAGGCCAAGTAGTAGTAATAGATTAAAATTAGAGTGGGTGGTGAATGTAATAACTGTAGCACTATTAGCTGAAGTAGAATTATAAGTAGTTCATATTATAACATCACTATTTACAGCGTAGTAGTTGAAAAGGAATGGGGCGGGGAAGGAGAAAGGTTAGCATGGGATGGGGAGGAATATGAAGCAGTCCCCCTCCCTCCCCTGACTTAATGTGTTTCTTTGACGCGCTCCTCACCTTCACCTGTCTTTGATGTAGCAGAGCAATATGTTCCAGACTCGATCATTACCTGGGATTCATGAAGCGCGTTCCCTTCCTCTCTCCTTTTTTTTCGCTCACTCTAACTCTTTCTTTTTTTTTTTTCAGCCTTTCATACGGCGAATGTAATTTCCTCTTTTCGTATTTTCTGCTCAACTGTAAAAAAAAATGCGCTATTTTGTTCGTGCATTTTTTATCGTTTCTCATTTTATCTATTTATTTGTATATTCATTTTTAGCGACCTCATTTTTCCAAGGTCATAGGAATGTCATAATGGTGAGGTGAGCTTTCAGTCATGTGTATGTAAGACCTAAGTAACTGACATGTATTCTATGTATCAATGTTGACATTTGTTTATTTATCTATATCAATGCTTACTTAATTACATGCATTTTTTTTTTATACGAGTTTTGTGCGAAAGCTACTAGTCACGTACATATATATATATATATATATATATATATATATATATATATATATATATATATATATATATATATATATATATATATATATATATATATATATATATATATATATTATATATATATATATTATATATATATATATATATATATATATATATTATGGATCAGACATTACTTTTCATTAGCAATAAAATATGTTCTTCTATGTATCAATGTTGACATCTGTGTATTTAGCTATCAGTATTCACTTAACTACATACAAATCGACATACATTTTTTTTTTTCACACGAGTTATGTGCGAAAGCTATTAGTCACGTATATATTTATTCATGGACTTAACACTATTTTTCATCAGTAATAGATTATTATGTTCTAGAAGTGCACAAGAAAACAACGTGATTTATTATAATCTATCTTCAAAGTGCAAATACAAGTAATTACATACGAGTATACACAAAATCTTTCAAAATATCGCTGATTCTCGTTAAGAAAGTATTTCCATATTGCCGCTACTGTTGGTGACACCCAGATCTCCAGGATACGCCTCTCCTCGCCCCGCTCTCCTGCCCCAAGATTAATTTCCTACTCCTGTGATCACCAGTAGTCGTATTACGCGTATTAAAAGTTATAAACCCTTTAAAAAGAAAAATAATGCGTACTTGTGATAAATTGATAACCTGAGTGACTAACCCCTCTCTCTCTCTCTCTCTCTCTCTCTCTCTCTCTCTCTCTCTCTCTCTCTCTCTCTCTCTCTCTCTCTCTCTCTCTCCTCTCTCTCTCTCTCTCTTTCTACCATTCTCCCTCTCCAGTCTCCCTCTTCGCTTTCTCTTCCTCCCCTCCTTTTTTTTCCGCTTGCACCCTCTTCTCCTTCGCTGTCCCTTTATCTTCTCATCTCCTTTCCTCCTCCTTTTCCTTATTGTTCAATTTTCTTTTCTTTTCCAGCCAGTTTTTTTCTCTTTATATTCTTTTTATCTCCTTTTCTAATCTTATTTTTGTTCTTTTTTCCGTTTCTCCTTTCAATATTCTTTTATTCTTCATCATATATCCCTTCAGTCTCTCTCTCTCTCTCTCTCTCTCTCTCTCTCTCTCTCTCTGCTTTTATTCTTACGTCTTTAAATTATTTTCCTCCCTCTTTCCCTCCCTCCCAGTTACTCTGATTCTTTAATTCCTCCTCCTCTTAATCCTTCACCTCTCTCAAATCTCCTTCTCTCTTAATTCCTCCATTCCTATCTCTCATCCTTTCTCTCAAATTCCTTTTTCTTTCATTTTTCTCTCGTCTCACCTTTCCCTACCACTACTTCGCCCCCTCTCTCTCTCTATTCTTTATTTTCTTTACTTCTACCTGTCTCCCGTGCTTTTCTTCTCCTCACTGACCATTCTTACACTCTCCTCCTCCTCCTCCTCCTCCTCCTCCTCCTCCTCCTCCCCTGCCAAATTTCAAATATTAGAACGCGGTATTCACGGTGGGCGAGAGAAATGCGTTCATCCATTCCCGCAGAGAACCGAGAAGAATAATTTCAGCTGCCCAAAATTTACTGCGAAATAAATTACTTAAAATATTAGTCTTCATGCTCCGTTTTCTTTCTTTTTTTCTCTTTCTTTTGTTTGGGGGAGATATAGAATAGGGATTGTTCTTTGGTGCTTTCTCTTCCTTCCCTCTTTCTCTCCCTCTCTTTACTCTCTCCTCCATTGTGCCCTTCGTTACTCTCTAACTCCCCCTCTGTTAATAGGTGTGGGAAATACACTATAAACTTCTTGTTATGCTTAGGGTATGTATTACTCCGCCCCTTCTGCTCCGCTTCGCTCCTCCTCTCTTCCCTCCTGCACCCAACTTTGTTCAGAGCACTTGCTACTGTTCTCGGGGCGTTTGTTTCTGTGTGTTCCTCGATGTGGTGTGGTGGGAGAGAGGGGGGGATGGTCTCTCTCTCTCTCTCTCTCTCTCTCTCTCTCTCTCTCTCTCTCTCTCTCTCTCCTTGTTTAGTCATGAGGGACACAAACAGATATATATGAGCGTCGATTTGTTTCCTAGTTGATGTGATGGAGGGGAGCGTGTTCTCTCTCTCTCTCTCTCTCTCTCTCTCTCTCTCTCTCTCTCTCTCTCTCTCTCTCTCTCTCTCGCTCGCTCGCTCGCTCTTCTATTCATATTAATCTGTTTCCTGGTCATTGAGGTTTCCTTTAGTATTGTTTTCATTCTCATATTCATTAGTGGATTTGTTTATCATCCCTGTTATGTATAATTTTCTTTCCCTTATGTTCATCTCTATCTCTTACTTTTTATTATTATTATCATTATTAGTGTGTGTGTGTGTGTCCCTTTATCCCTGCATGTCTGATTTTCTTTGATTTGTCTGTCTGTCTATCTGTCTATTGTACTCCTCTTATGTATGTGTGTGTGTGTGTGTGTGTGTGTGTGTGTGTGTGTTCCCTTATCTCTATGCGTTTCTCTGTGTTTGTCTATCTGTCTATCTGTCTGCCTCTAATCTCTCTCTCTCTCTCTCTCTCTCTCTCTCTCTCTCTCTCTCTCTCTCTCTCTCTCTCTCTCTCTCTCTCTCTCTCTCTCTCTCTCTTTCCTCCTGTCGCCAGTAATGGGTTGGCAGGCTGCTGATCATAATAATATAACAAGGAAGAATAGCTGGAATACCGCCACGGGTGCTCGCAAGAAAGACGTCTCCTCCTCGACATTGAATACATATATGCGTGAATGAAGAATGTAATTACAGATTCATTTATGCAAATTACACTACCTGCCGCCATTTTCCCCCTTGTCAGATAGGTGACCCAAAGACGAGCTCGGCGTAAGAAAGGGTGCAGGAAAAAAAGGATTTGGTATAGGACCTGGAGTTTAGATAAAAAGATTTTTTTTTTTTGTATCTATTAAGGATTTTACATGTACATCAGCAATTTCTGCAAATGTTTCACTGTTTTACTTCTAATAATTTTAACAGGCTTTGATGGGCATTGTTTTTGTTTCCTCTAGTGTTTCCGTTATTGTAGCGATTCTTTAACATGAATCCTGCACCACTAATGGGTAATAATAACTTATGAGAACAAGAGGCATCATCTCAGGCCTTTGGAAATATTTGTTATGAGAACCAAAAGCATTGTAGAATGCAGATCTGGAAATTTTCTGATGTGGAATCTCAGAATATTTTAATTCGAGTATACGTAACGGCGTTAATTCTGTCATCATTTCTTTACATAAGTGAAAAAGCCACCCCAGTGTGAGAAGAGCGGAAGGCAATGCGAGGGGCGGCGTGGGGTGCGTGGCTGATAAAGGGAGGGAACAGAAGCGAGCTGATCCGCGCACAGTATTGCATTCCTTTTGGCATAAGCGTATTAATTTTTATCCTATTTGCGTGTAATTGATAGGCACCTAGCAGTGTATTTGTTATGTACTTTTTTTTTTTTATTAATCTGATGCACATTGTCATAATATTAAAAGATTTACGTTCCATCATCGAAGATCTTAGCGATCCCTCACTTCCTTCTTTTCCTCCACGCAGGTAACTCCCGCCTCACTTCACGCCTTGCTTCCACTCGTTACAACCCACACGTCTGTGATCTAGACGTGATTACAGCTTATCTCTTGTTCACTGATTTGCACAGTCTTTTCAACAGATCTGCTCGTAAAGGAGGGGAGTGAGGTTGTAGATGTCTATCAGCGCATGGACGAAGGGTGATAGCTATTTTCAACGTCTATTTGCCGAGAGAGTCTGATATTGTAATAAAAATATGAAGTAATGTTGAATACAGTTGGTATTTACTTGGGCATAATAACGTAATACCTTATCATTTAATACACAACCGTCGGCACATAAATATTCATTCAGCAAATATGAACAGCACAACAAAGGACCTTCTATACTCGTATCATACTTTCTTTTACGTGAATTTAAACCACCTAATATCATCCCTTGGTATATTATAATCTTCATACTTACTTAAATAATAAACGTTCTCAGTTGTGAAGTCCCGCATTTAATGAACTCTAGTGTTGTAGTTGATTTTGTTAAAGAATTACCGTCATGGAGCATAACTCTTATACCTAATGTGAAGATGGTTCTTTAAGTATTAGTTCTCGTTATGTCAGTTTTTCGTCGGATAACGTAACTCTTGTATGTGATATGGTCCGGGTGAATGAAGACATTTGCATCAAGGGAACGTGTCGTCTGCCACCGTATAATGAGGGTGAAAGGTGAACAAACATGAGAAATACAACAACAACAACAACAACAACAACAACAACAAAAACAACAACAACAACAACAATGATAATAATAATAATAATAATAATGATAATAATAATAATAATAATAATAATAATAACAATAATAATAATAATAATAATAATAATGATGATGATGATGATGATGATTCATCTCACCAAGAGACATAAATCTTACAGAAAAAAAAAACATAACAAAAATAATAATAAATACAAATCATAGAATTACATAAAAATAAAACATAATAATCCCAACAAAACAACTAACTAAAAGTAATGCCTAATACTAATACTGCAGTGCATCATAATAATGTCTAATAAATCTTTCCTTAAGTTGACCACGCCACCTAGCGGCAACTTGTCATCACTAACTCACGTTCGATATTTTTATTGTGACCCACAGGAGAAAACTTTGGGCTCGTCGAGGTTAACTTGCTCCACTTCGATTACACTGAATTACAAGTTTGGGGTCCGCGGAGACTTGACCTCGGGGCTCGTGTGGGTTACTTACAGCGCCCGCGAGTTAAGCTGAAATTATGACACGCCCAGGAAGAAGATTTAGCGCCGCGATGCCTTACTCCGTTGTGATGCAGAGGAGGCACCACACGCGATAAAGTACCAGTTTCCTGTAGTTTATACCCCGAAAAGAAAACGAAACTTGGTGCAAAAAAAAAAAAAAAAAAAAAAGAGAAAAAAAAGAAAACGAGGTGCTGGTCTCACGTGATGACTACGTAGAATTCAGGCAGGGACCGTGTTCTCAAATGTTTCTCCGTCTTATCTTGACTACTTTTAACTGGCTCTTCGGAAAATTATTGGAGGTTTCAAGGCTTTTTCTTTGATTCCAGTGATCGTTCGACAAAGCTTCTACATTATCAAAGGGAAAAACTCTCATATAAACCGGGCTAATCATTCCTGTGGCCTTGGAAAATAGTGCTTATGAGAGCCTGACACGTTTCAAAATACGGGCTCCAGAAATCGGCTCCGCTCTGCACCGTGAAGGATCGCTGGCGAGTGACTGCAAGTTTAAGTTTGACGACCGAGTGAAGCGAACTTATTGAGTTTCCCTGGAGTTACTCAAAGACATGAATTGATTGATTGATTAACAGGAAAACTTCTGCAGGAGGCGCCGCTGCTGGTGCTGGAAGGAAGAAAGAACTCGGACGCTAACGAGGAGTCCTGCCGCGGGTGTGAAATGGAGGAGGTTGGTTTCTCGAGGCTACATCAGTGATAAGGGAAACTAATCGATGCTTGTGGCACATTATCTGACGGTAAAGAAAGGAAAGAAAGTGTGCGCGTATATCCTTTGATTACAAATCATAGAGAGAGAGAGAGAGAGAGAGAGAGAGAGAGAGAGAGAGAGAGAGAGAGAGAGAGAGAGAGAGAGAGAGAGAGAGAGAGAGAGAGTTTATTCTTTATGGTTTTGCCAACTAGAATCATAACACCAAAACCAACAAGCAAAAAAACGTACAGAAAGAGAAATAGCGAAAACTAAGAGCAGACTTATATCATATAACCTTAAGTTAGAAAGAGACAAATGAATAATTCTGTGCTTTGTTTTATTTTGTTTTGTTTTACAAGTTGAATAACATATAACACTCAATCTAACAAGCAAGGGAAGAGGAATTAAACACACACACCACACATACACACACACAATACACTAATATGAAAAAAAGCACACACACACGTACATACACAATACTCTAATACGAAAAAAAAACTCAAAAGAAGTAACACGAAAAAAAAAATGTCTAGTTTTGTATATTTTTTAGAACATTAACAATTGATTTTACAGTAAATCGCCAAAAACCAATGAGCGAAATTAACAGAAAAGCGTACCACGAAAAAAAATAAAAATAAATAAATAAAATAAAAAAAGAAAATAAATAAAAATAACACACTCTTACCTGAAGCTCGGTCGAGGTTTGTGAAATCTTGGAAATGTCAACTACATGCTGCAGGAGATTTAAAGAGAACGTGTGGAATGAACATGTTTGTCTGAGGCTAATCCATGACATGAGACAGACTTGAAAGACGACTTGGCAACGACAGAGCGAAAGACATTGCGAAAAGGAGGATGCTGAAACTGTGTGTGTGTGTGTGTGTGTGTGTGTGTGTGTGTATCTAAGTAATCAAGTAGGTAAGAAACGCTTTGATAGAGAGAGAGAGAGAGAGAGAGAGAGAGAGAGAGAGAGAGAGAGAGAGAGAGAGAGAGAGAGAGAGAGAGAGAGAGAGAGAAACACAAGAGTCTGGTTAGAATAAGAAGCAGCAAGCACACAACTACTGGCCATACGCCCTGACACTGCAAAGTTAACATTGGCGCAAGTCTTGTACGCTGCAGGGTAGACCAAACCGCAGACATTAATCTTATGAACGACGGAAGACTACACGACACGCAACAGTAAAACGTGACAGAGTGCCAATATTGAACTCACAAATGTAGCAGAGAATTACACTAACAAATCAAACAGTTATTGCTTAAAGATATATTAGGTGGATTTAGCGTCACTGCGAGCTTCAAACGCCGACGCAAATTAGCTAAACGACGATGATACAGGGAAATAAAAAGGTTGAGTTGCAGAGGACGGTTCGGGGACAGGCTGGGAGGTCAGGAAATGAAGGCAAACATCAGCCAGTTCATTTTGCCAGCCAATATGACTTCGAATCTCATTATGCGAGATATCACGAAGTTTTGCTCATGGCCGGAATGGGTGGAGTTTAAACCTCCATTTTTCCTCCTTTTTCATGTACGCGAATATACAACCCATTTTTTTTTTCTTTTTTATTCTTAACAATAAATTCAATTTACTCGTACTATGCGTATTTAATTGCTGTAGGTGTGATGACAGGTGCAGTTCGTATTATCTCTCTCCGTGATTAGAGGAGATAGATGATAAAACAAAGGGATTACATTAATGCATCTAGTATAATTTATGATTATTATTTTGCCTGATTTCTACTTATTGTTAATTAGCTATCATAGGATGTAGTGTGCTGCTGCTGCTGCTGCTGCTGCTGCTGATGCTGGTGCAGTTTGATGTTGATGTTATTGTTGTTGTTGTCGGCAGTGGGCAGATATGAGATTTACATGGCACCATTATATTTTCATTCTTTTAAAAACCATATGTGTGCACTCTATTCTTTACATCATCACAGTTGTATCTTGAATATATATATACATATATATATATATATATATATATATATATATATATATATATATATATATATATATATATATATATATATATATATATATATATATATATATATATATATATATATATATATATATATATATATATATATATATATATATATATATATATATATATATATATAGGACTACCGTCCTATTGATTTAATTTCCTGCCTATCTAAAGTTTTTCAATCTATCCTCAACAGGAAGATTAGTTAAACATCTATCACTTCACAACCTTCTATCTGATCGCCAGTATGGGTTCCGTCAAGGCCGCTCTACTGGTGATCTTCTGAATTTCCTTACTGAGTCTTGGTCATCCTCTTTTAGAGATTTTGTTGAAACTTTGCTGTTGCCTTGGATATATCAAAAGCTTTTGATAGGGCCTGGCACAAAGCTTTGATTTCCAAACTACCCTCCTATGGCTTCTGTCCTCTTTTTAACTTCATCTCAAGTTTACTTTCTGACCGTTCTGTTGCTGCTGTGGTAGACGGTCACTGTTTTTCTCTTAAATCTATTAACAGTGGTGTTCCTCAGGGTTCTGTCCCGTCACCCATTCTCTTCTTATTATTTATCAATGACCTTCTAAACCAAACTTCTTGTCCTATCCACACTTACGCTGATGATACCACCCTGCACTTTTCCACGTCTTTTCATAGACGTCCAACACTTCAGGAAGTAAATATTTCACCCAGGGAAGCCACAGAACGCCTGACTTCTGATCTTTCTAAAATTTCTGATTGGGGAGAGCAAACTTGATATTGTTCAAGGCCTCAAAAACTCAATTCCTCCATCTATCAACTCGACACAACTTTCCAGACAACTATCCCCTCTTCTTCAGTGACACTCAACTGTCCCCCTCTTCTACACTGAACATCCTCGGTCTGTCCTTTACTCATAATATGAACTGGAAACTTCACATATCATCTCTAGCTAAACCAGCTTCTATGAAGTTAGGTGTTCTGAGACGTCTCCGCCAGTTTTCCTCACCTCCACCAGCTGCTAACTCTGTACAAGGGCCTTATCCGTCCATGTATGGAGTTTGCTTCACATGTTTGGAGGCTTCCACTCATACAGCTCTTCTAAACAAGGCTTCTAAGCAAAGCTTTTCGTTTCATCAACTCCTCTTCTCTAACTGACTGTCTTCAACCTCTCTCTCATCGCCGCAATGTTGCATCTCTAGCTGTCTTCTAGCGCTATTTTCATGCTAACTGCTCTTCTGATCTTGCTAACTGCATGCCTCCCATCCTCCCGCGGCCTCGCTGCACAACATTTTCTTCTTTCTTTCAGCCCTATTCTTTCCACCTCTCTAATGCAGGAGTTAACCAGTATTCTCAATGATTCATCCCTTTCTCTGGTAAACTCTGGAACTCCCTGCCTGCTTCTGTATTTCCACTTTCCTCTGACTTGAATTCCCTCAAGAGGGAGGTTTCGAGACACTTATCCTTCAATTTTTTATTACCGCTTTGGACCCTTTTCTGGGAATGGCATCTCAGTGGGCTTTTTTTATTGGATTTTTGTTTGCCCTTGGACAGTGTTCCTCCTACATAATATATATATATATATATATATATATATATATATATATATATATATATATATATATATATATATATATATATATATATATATATATTGTATTAGCATTTCTGCTTACCATTTTACATGATTTCTTCATATTCCTGTTCACCACTGTTCTTGGTTCCTTTAATTGATTTTGGGAGACGAACAATTTGAATAACACACCTAAATTTTCCTTAAAATATTTAATTATAATGTTATTTATTCACATTTATCTATTTCTGTCCCACTGTTTTTTTCTTTCTGTATTCATTGATGTTTCTTTTTTTTTTATACAGTGAAAAAATTACAGACTAAACACAACGCCAAAGTCTGTGCTTCCTAATGCAATCTTTATGGTGTTGTAACATAAGGCATTACCACTGAGCCTCTAGATTCATTCACACACAACACAAACGCGATCAACATGAGCCACTCAGCATCCTTGTGCAACACAGCCCTCGCGCCTCTGCCTCAAGGGTCCCGTTGTATCGCCTGCTTCATACAAGGGAATATTTATCAAAACAAAAACAGATTAATGTTCCTGTAAACTTTAGTGGAAATTGCGTCAGTTTAATATGAAAGGGGAAAGGCTTAACGTCTTTCATAACGATTGTTTGACGGCTCCCTCCCTTGTCCATTAAAACACGAAACAGGAATTGTAAATGTAAAGGCCGTTCATGTTCGTTTGGGTTACGTCTGAGTGAACGCCTCTGAGTGAACGTCTGTCTCAGTAAAAGGTTGTGAGTGAAGGCCAGTGTGAATGCCTGTTTGAGTAAAATTGAGAGTGAACGCCTGAGTGAACGAAGCTTTCTGAGTGAACGCGTCTGAGTGAACAAATGTCTCAATGAACGCCTGTCTGAATGAACGTTCTTCTATCTGAACGCTGGTCTAACTGAACTACTGTCTAAGCGAACGCGTGTCTGAGTGTACGACTGTCTGAGTGAACGCCTGTCTGAGTGAACGCCCGTCTAACTGAACGCTTGTCTAACTGAACCACTGTCTAAGTGAACGCATGTCTGAGTGTACGCCTGTCTGAGTGAACGCCTGTCTGAATGAACGCCTGTCTAGCTGAACGCTTGTCTGAGTTATCGCCTGTCTGAGTGAAAGCCTGTATGAGTGAACATCTGTCTAACTGAACGTGTCTAAATGAACGCCTGTCTGAATAAACGCTTGTCTAACTGAATGCCTGTCTCAGTGAACGCCTGTCTGAATGAACACATGTCTGAGTGAACGTGTGAGAGTGCGCCTGTCTGAATGGGCGCCAGTGAGCCTTGAGAGGTGAGCCGTAATGAACATGAATCGCCCGGTGTCACAGGTGTGCTTCTGAGCGAGAGACGCGAAGCCTTAATGCCAAAGCCATGCCATGATACATAATATAAAAGACCAAGGTGGAAGCTTCTAAAGGTAAATTCTAAAGGTGAGGAGATTTTTTTTTCCATTACTTAATACATTCTTATCAAAGAGATGCATTAATTAATGAAGTGCTATCTAATATACTGAAGTGACACGGCTCAGGCAGAAATGTTTAGTGTTTATACTCGTACATCACTTTGTTTTTTCCCTGTGATGTGATGTGCCATGTAAGTGTGATGAACGTTGTGTGTGTGTGTGTGTGTGTGTGTGTGTGTGTGTGAGAGAGAAAGAGAAAGGGGAGAGGCAGCTTGGTGATAACTTTGGCACACAATATGTTAAACTCTAAATGTTTGCCCTTGGGCATTAAATACACTTACACATACCAAAGCCTTCTGCCCCGAGCCACAGGTCTGGGTATAAACAGTTTGTGTCTAGGAAGGCAGTTTATAGAGTTCAGTGACTATCATATGTAGTCTCATCAGCCTCCTGGGCAACTCAGAAAGAGGTAAAGATCAAGGTGGAATAAAAAGACGCAGTGAAGCCACCCAGCCAAGCAGTGACAGCCGAGCCCACTACTGGGGGAGGAATTCGACCCACAAAGGCACACAGGGAGGGTACGTCACACCTCCAGGTATTTTTGTTGCTTAATGCAATCGATCCGAGCGAGGGAGACCGAAGGAGGCCAGTCACCTCGCCTCAAACTTTAAAAGCGAGTAGCACTGCTAGTCTTGCGTAAGGACTCCCACCATCAGTTTTCCTTATTTATTATTTATTCTTATTTATTTATTTATTTTTTTTTTTTTGTAAGGAGTTCTATTGTCATTTGTTCTTTGCCAGGACTCTCATCATCATTATCAATTTCTTCTTTGTAAAGGCCCCCATAATCACTGTTTTCTTTATAAGAACCCTCACCATCACTTTACTTTGAAAGAGTTTTTGACAAAGTGTTAAATTATTGTATATGGAGACATTCACGATTACGGTTGAGACAGTCATATAAATGATTGTGGTGTGCTGTTTTTCCTGTTGAGAAACATGAACATGTAAGTTGCAATTTGTAGTTTATTTACATCAGAGAGGTTTAAGATATTAGATTCTTTAAAAAAGAGGCTGACTGTGTGCAAAGTAGCCTATATTTGTAGTCCTATTTTTTTCTAATGACATATGTTACACCAGATATGTGTACAAGAGAACAGGTGCATAAACATCATAAAGAATTTAAAGTGTGAAATTTGGCAGAAAATCCTTTGTTCGATATAACAGACATAATCCTTGATGACTTGAAAATTAAATTTGATACATGTGACTTGAAAGCAATTTTCTCATAAAATGTTATCTCTAGCATTGTAAGTTCATTATTATTATTATCATTATTATTATCATCATCATTATTATTATTATTATTATTATTATCATTTTTATTATCATTATTATTTTATTTATTAATGTATTTATTATTTATTTTTCTTATTAACTGGCCGTGGTAGAGGAGGAGTTTTGACTGCCTTTTTAGAGAACAAGTAAAATATTTTGTTGATATTTACGGTATGCCTGTTACTTATACACCAATTCTGAATTTTTTTTTAGATTTGTGCTTGGTGTGTGCATTATATTTCAATGATTTTCACCTGTTATGTATAATGTCGAATCATAAGCGATGAATATTGTTTTAAATAAAAAAAAATCATTGTTTATGTACGAGTACAATAGAAATAATAATAGAATGTCCGTGGTGAAGACGCAAGATCCAAACACTTTGTGGATTGAATTTTGTGAGTTCAGTAATCCAGAAACCAGTCAAACATGATGCCACGAATCACATCGTGATTTAATTTTTTTTTTGTAATAAGATGTTATGTTTCATAATATTGAAAGCTTTTGTAAAATAATGTACATTATCAGAAGAGAATGTTGAGCGCTCAAAGCTGTATATATTTCTTGGAAGACGTTTTAAGGCCATGATGAAATCCAAATTATCTGAGGCTTAGAATTTTTTAACTTTCAAGAAACTTAATAAAAACTTTTTATTAATTTTTCAAAAACTTTAGAAAAGTTATCTGGCAATGAAATAGGTCTATAGTTACTTAGGTCCTCTTTGACACTTTTTTTTTTTTATCGGGATGGCAGTAGCGCTTTTCAAGCGCTGAAGAAATTTACCAATTGAAACATATTGACTGAATAAATTGGATTATAGTAAGGCAAACTATTTATTATTGCTTTTAATTACTGATAGAGATTTTTTATGGATTCCTTTTTTTTTTTGTGTGTGTGTGTGTTTTAATTACCTGATCACACCTGCAAACTCTTGAGTGTAAAGTTTTGGGACTATTGTTGATAAAAAGTTACCTTAAAGGAAAATGAGAAAGTCAGATGATGATAAATCATTATCAATTATATTTCTGTAAAACACATAAAAGCTTGGGCAATTTTTAAAGGTTCAGTAATTTTAACATTATTATCTGGATACTATAAGGGATGACGTGTTTTCTCGTTGTCCCAGAAACTTGGTTGAGAGCATTCTATATTTTTAGTATCATTTTAAAAAATTTGTGAATATTGCCATATAATAAGGCATTTTACCTTACTTAATATATGATAATGCAATGTCTTATGGTAGCATTTGAATTTATCTTCAGTGACAGGGAAAATATTAAAGACCTTATATAATTTATTTATTTTTTTACTTTTATGGAATTATTTTTTTTTTTTTAGTGTTCCACAGGTTGCTTAACCTTTTTTTCTGTGACTACTTTCATTTTGAAAAGATAAAACAGAACAAAAGAGAATATAATATAATAAAAAGAAAAAAATAGTAGAGGACAATAAAATAAATAAGAAAATTTGACAGAATAGAATAAACAAAAACAAAAAAAAAATAGAACAAAATAGAAAAAAAATGTAAAACAAAAAGAATATAGAACAAAAGAAAAGAAAAGAAAAAAAAGGAGAAGAAAATAACAGAATATAAAATTAAGAAAAATTGAATACAATAATATAAAATAAAAAGGAAAAGAAAATAGAACATAATGTAATGAAGTAAAAAAAAAAAGAAGATAGAACAGACGAGAATAAAATAAAAGGAAAGGAAAAAAAAGAAAAGAAAAACAGAGCATAATACACAAACAAATAAAAGAATGGAAAAATAAAAAAAAATAATAAAGGAAAATAAAAGAAAAAAGAAAACTGAACAAAATTAAATTAAAGAAAAGGAAAAGAAAATAGAACAGAGTAGAATAAAATAAAAGGAAAATAAAATAAAACAGAAAAGCATAAAACAAGAGAAAGAAAAAAGAACGGAATAGAAGAAAAGAGAAAGAAAATAGAATGAAATAAAAAAAGGAAATAGAACATGAGATAAAATAAAAGAAAATAGAACAAAATAGAATAAAAGAAAAAAATAAAAAGAGAATAAGAAGGATTGGAATAAAGCAAAGGAAAAAGAATATTAACAGAATTAGTATAAATAAAAGGATCAGACAAAAGAGGTTAGCAAATAAACGGTCCATAACTTAAAAAGAGACAAACCGTAAATATTGACATCAGCACTTAAAATAAATAAATAAATAAATAGATAAAAAATGCTATAAAAATACGTAAAAATGTAATCAAGGCAACCCCAAGTCTCAGTGGAAGCCAATCAATTCCATACTTGGTAAAATTTATAATGCGTCCAACTATCAAAATGAATTAAAACCACCTTGTACTGATGGGTCCAATAAATTTAATGAACTCTTATTTTACGTATGGGGAACACTGATTCACGTAATACTTACACTAATAATTAAAAAAATTATTTCCCTGATCATCCTGCATTCTCGTTCTATTTATTTCCAACGTATCCTACAGAAGTTGAAAAATATGCTGTCACTCAAATCTGTTGCTCCTGTTTATGATACAACTCTAGAGGTTTTAAAACATACATCTTGCATAATATCTTTCCCATTAGCACATACATTCAACCTGTCCTTAAGAACTGGAGTCTTTCATATAAACTAAACCTGAAGTAATCCCTCTCTGTAAGACTGGAATTCGATCAAATATTTACAATTATAGGCCGATTTCTATTCCACCAGCCTTGAGTAAGATCATGGAAAAAGTCATCCCCTTCCACCTAGTTACTTATTAAATGTCAGCGTGGATTTCGAGCTAACCGTTCACTGAGTCTGCTATATTACATATTTTCAGATGATAAATGTTATCTTATAGGTTTATTTATTGATTTATTTAAAGCTTTCGACTTACATTACTTAACTAGAACACTTTGGTATAAGAGGTCTCCCTTTATAAGTCTTCAAAAATTTGATCAGTAACAGGACACAGGCTATTTTGTAGTGCAAAGTACTCGTGTGACAAGACTATAAATACAGGTGTTCCACAGGGATCAGTTTCACAATATACTCAGATGCCACATCCCTTTTTTTAAATGATAAGAATATGCATGCCCTTTATTTGAATTTATTTTCTGAATTAAAATCATCAAATAGTTGGATAAAGTGTAATAAGTTGAAAGCTGATACTTAATGTTACAAAGACAAAGTATGCATTTTTCAAAATAAATCTGTGTAAAAATATTTACTCCTGCAATGTTTGAAGAGGAATTAATAGAACGTGTCCCACACGTAAAGTTTCTTGGTGTATAATTAGATAACTATTCAAACTGGAACCAACATATTAAGGAAGTGTACTCAAAGCTATCCAAATCTTGCGGTACATTGTACACTGCCAGACATCACCTTACAACGGATGCTTTGGTGAGTATTTATCGCACATCATGTTACCCCCTAATTAATTATTGTAAATATGTGTGGGCGTGTGCTTGACCGTCCTTCCTTGGCAGGTTATTAATAGTTCAGAAGAAACTATTTAGGTGGATATTTTTCACGAGAAAATTTGACTCCACAGCAGATGTATTTTCAGCTCATAACTAATTAAATGTTAAATCATTTCGTAAATATTTTCTATTATTTTAATGTTCAGGACACTCAGATGTTCAGATACTCAGCTCTTCAAATTCCTCAACAATCAGTACAGCAGAAGACGTAATGACAACAGTTTAATAAGTCCAAGATTTCATACAAATTTGTACAGAAACAGCATAAAGTGTAAAGCCCCTAATGTGTGGAGCTCACTCCCAATAAAAAGCAAGAGCCTATTTTCACTAATAAATATACTCCTGTTTAAGAATAAGATAAAACTTCACGTACGTAATCTTCAGAATTCATAGTCCTTCATTATACTCGTACAAGCGATAAATATATTTGAATGCTATAAATATTTTTTTATTCTATTGTTAATATTATAAACAGATTGTTTGTGTGTTATGTATACAGTATTAAGAAACATACTTGTTTGTCAGGGAGCTTTTAGCTCGACAGACTCTGCTAACAGTTGTATGATACTTATAGTTCTCGTTGTGAAAGAGGTAAAAATTTACTTTACTGTTTCTTCCGGCCTCACAAGTTGTTTCTCCGCAAGGACTCCCACCATTACTCGTACTACAAAGTGCTTCTTTGTAAAGACTTCCATCATCTGGATTTCCAACAACAATAAATCTTTATTTTCAGCAGACATTAATTACAACAAGAGATGCAAGACGAGTGGTTGGTATGAGTTTGATGACACACGCCTGATGTCCTTGACCTGAGAGGACGTCTATAGGCCAGTTGCGCCTGAATGAGGGTGAGCAGGGATTCAGACCTTACTCAGTGACCTGCAGGAACACCGTGAAATGCGTGAACAGGCTGATACGTGTTGGGAATTGCGTCGTTGGGAATTGCGTCAGGAGTCAGAGTGCGGGGGATGGCAGCGGCGGCGGATCCGTATTGACAAGTGAATACAGATGAATGGTTGCATGTAAACCACTCATGACCGAGGATTTTTATGGGGAAAAAGAAGGCTAGCCAGTAACAGCACATTTTTCGGCTAAACGGTCATAACAATACCTGTGCCATTAGAATTTATAGTAATTACATTTTACTCAAAACCGGCAAAAAGTTGAGCCTCGAGCTAATAAAAATAGAAAAGACTGACACAAAATCAGTAATAATAAAATGAGCAGCAAGAGCAGGAGCAGCAGCAGCAGTAATAGTAATACAAATAGTAGTAATAGTAGTAGTGGTGGTGGTGGTGGTGGTGGTGGTGGTAATCTACAGATATTAATCTATGCTGCTAGTACTACTATTAGTATTATCATTATTACTACTATTACTACTAGTACTACTAGTACTACTACTACTACTACTACTACTACTACTACTAATAATAATAATAATAATAATAATGGTGTTGCTGATACAAACCAAAATAATAATAATAATAATAATAATAATAGCAATGATGATGATGATGATGATGATGATGATGATGATGATGATGATGATGATGATGATGATGATGATGATGATGATGATGATGATGATAATAATAATAATAATAATAATAATAATAATAATAATAATAATAATAATAAAAATAATAATAACAATAACAATAATACTAAATAACAATAATAAAAATAATAATGAAACCGTACCATGGAAAGAAGGAATAGTTTGGTGTCCTCATTACTGCTAGTTGATATTAATTATTATTATTATTATTATTATTATTATTATTATTATTATTATTATTATTATTATTATCATTATTATGACTGTTATTGGAAGAGGTGAGAAGAAACACAGGTGTTGGGAGGAGGGAATAAACTCACCTCCCAACACCTGTATTTCTTCTCACCCACTCCTCCAACTTGTCTGAATGTATGATTCTTCTTCTTCTCATTATTATTATTATTATTATTATTATTATTATTATTATTATTATTATTATTATTATTATGATCATTATTACAATCATCATC
Organism: Scylla paramamosain; assembly: GCF_035594125.1. Classification (NCBI taxonomy): domain Eukaryota; kingdom Metazoa; phylum Arthropoda; class Malacostraca; order Decapoda; family Portunidae; genus Scylla; species Scylla paramamosain. Next base: position 4,332,549 of record NC_087162.1, on the reverse strand, counting down.
ATAATCATTATCACTATCATCATCATTATTACTGACGATATTATTGTTCCCTTCATTATATAGACTGGTGTTACTATTATTATTCTATATGTCATAATGTTGATGAATTATGTCATGCCAAATGAAGGTTCCTATCGGTTGCAAGTACACATTTTTGGGTTTTGCGGCGCGGCAGTACAAAGCAGTTAGACAGTATTCCTATTTCAGACGTAAATTACGGTTATGATGGAATAAATATATTAAGCTGGGGGTGTATCATTAGTCAGTAATGGCGCACTGCGTAAAAGGATACGCTTCCATAAAACATGACCCAAGATTATATTTCTTTTGGGATTATATACATACATAAATATATACATATACACATATGTACATACATATAAACATAAGTACACTATATACATATACATATAAGTGAATAGACACACATTCATAATTATATACATAGACAGACAGAATTTATTGATCACAAAATGCACATTAAATGAGACAAAGCATATAAATAATGTTACAGTCCACATAAAGTCATCGGAACAAAATTTACATTAATGAATAATTCCATAAAACAGAACGTCAACAACAAAACTACAAATAAATAACAATAATAAAATAAGAACATCAATGCATCCGAATATTCTACGAGTAAAAATCTAAAATCCTCTACACGAAGCTGTGGCACAAAAACAAACCACACAACAACATTACACTGTGCATTATACACAGCAGACACGCACATAAAGATAAAATAATACCATCAACATCGCAAAATTACATAACGTCTTTAAAAATTCAAAGGGAAATGACAGCGCTCGACAATAATGAAATGATGAACGAAAACTGGACAAAATCATGCAGCGCTGTCTGAGCGGAAGATGATTTTAATAAAGGAATTACTTATTTTGTAGCATAAGTGGTGGTGGTGGTGGTGGTGGTGGTGACAGTGGTACGGGTTGTGATGGTAGAGGTGATGGTTATAGTGGTGTTGGTGCTGTCAGTGGCTTTGTTATTGTTGTTGAAGGCAGTGGTGGTGGTGATGGTTGCGGTGGTGGTGGTGATGGTTGTAGTGGTGGTGGTGGTGGTGTTTGTACTTGCATTTCAAACTCTTGGTGTGGTCTTCACAAACGCAATGCTTGTTTCCTTGTACCAGTCAATTTTGTACAAGCACATGATACTGTTAACTTTTTTCCACACAGGCAGCACACACTCACGCTGCACCTGAGGAGGCGCCGTGATGCAGCAAGCAGACAACTGACTCATCTAGCACCTCGCAGTGAAGCCAGACGAGATAAGCCATACGCGGCATACCACAACCCACCTTGCACTTCACTGCTAAAACACTTTCATGTCTGGCACGGATAAGCGCAGTAACGTATCCTAACAATCTATCCAATAAAAAGTGTAAAAAAAGTTGTTTGTCGTTAGTTTCCGTGTTCACAGTAAACGTTCTTTTTTTTACATGTTTGTTCCAGTAATCAAAGAACTTGAATCAGACTACAAATTCATTTATTATCAGAACAAATAACATGAACTTTACTATAGACACGGAAGTTAACTTAACCAAACCTACCATAACTTAACATGTTCTCATTACTTAAACACAGTCAGGTCAAGCACGGATGGACGCACTAACCTAACCTAACCTAACCTAACCTAACCTCACTTGATCTAACCTGGTGATTGCCTGATAGTGAGTGGGGTCGCCCGCCTGGAGCACTTAATCATCTCTTCGGGGAAGCTCGCGGCGCCGTCGGTGGAGCACGAAGGAGGTTAGCGGAGCAGCCCACCACATGGCATAGTAATGAGGTTTGATCAAAGACGGCGAGCAAACACCACGACGGTTTGTTTACCGGTAATGCCTCCCATCCCGCGGGACATGAGCGTCTGTGTCTGCTGGGTCATCTGGCACCGGGAGGAGGAGGAGGAGGGACAGGAGGAAGGAGAAAATGATGCGCAGTACGAGGAGGAACAAAGAACTGCAGGTATTGAAGAAAAACGAGGAGGTAAGAGAGGAGGAGGAACAAGGGAAAGATGATGATGCACAGGAGAAGGATGAGGAGTAACAGTAAGAACTGAAGGAGAGCGAAGAAGAGGAGGAGGAGGAGGAGGAGGAGGAGGAGGAGGAGGAGGAGGAGGAGGATAAAGAGGAGAAAAAGAAAGAGAAGGAGAAGGAGAAGGAGAAGAAGAAGAAAAGAAGTAAAAGAGATGATGATGACGATGAAGAAAACAGAAAAGAAAAACAAGAAGAACAAGAAGAAGAAATTCACGCGGCCAGGAAGAGGAAGAGAACCAAACACAGAAATTGAAAGAGAAATAAGAGGCGAGGGAGGAGCAAGAACGAACTGAATGAAGAGAAGAAGAAGAAGGAGGAGGAGGAGAAGAAGGAGGAATGGCAGTAAGACAGAGGAAGACAGAAGACTGGATGAAATGGGACGCGATGAACGAAGATGAAAGTGAGGAAAGGAATGAAAACTGAGATGAAGGGAGGAAGAATGATGAGAGAGAGAGAGAGAGAGAGAGAGAGAGAGAGAGAGAGAGAGAGAGAGAGAGAGAGAGAGAGAGAGGAGAAGGAGAAGTAAGCGAGCGAGGGCGAGGATGAAGTGGAGGAGGAGGAGGAGGAAGGGGAAGAGGAGGCAGTAGAGAGTGCTTCCACTGGTCCGTAGTGGTAGTGAGGACCTGACAATGAGACCACGCAAGACGAGACGAGAGAGAGAGAGAGAGAGAGAGAGAGAGAGAGAGAGAGAGAGAGAGAGAGAGAGAGAGAGAGAGAGAGAGAGAGAGAGAGAGACCCTAAAAAAACGCCCCCACATCCCTACCTCCACCTCCACCTCCCCTACCACCCTACAGTCTCTTTCCTTCATCGCTCACCACCACCACCACCACCACCACCACCACCACCGCCGCCGCCAGCCAGCCTGTCACACCGCGAAAGCCATCAGTATTCCACAGCCCTCCTGCGCCCATCCCTCACACTCTCCGGCACACTTCCTTCGCTTCGCTCTAAATCCTAACGCCGACAATCTACAGCCTCGGTCCGGCATTCTTTGTGGGGGGAGACGATGAGCGGTTGAGAGAGAGAGAGAGAGAGAGAGAGAGAGAGAGAGAGAGAGAGAGAGAGAGAGAGAGAGAGAGAGAGAGAGATGGATGGGGGTTGCGGCAGGGGTATAAAAAGTGATTGTGGCGGGGCAGGATGTGTGGTATATAAAAAAAAAAAGAAGAAGAAAGGAAAGGGAAAAAAAAAGGGAGGAAAGAAAGATGTGGTCGGAGTAAGGTAACGAAAAGAGAAGCGCAAGAAAGGAGAAGGAAAATGCGAGATTACTAAAGGTGAGGAGGAAAGAGGGGAAACGAGAAAGGAGGGAGGAGGTGGAGAGAAAAATGGAGGGGAAGAGAAAAGGCAGGTAAAAGAAACGAAAGATAAAAGGGGAGAAATAAAGAAACAGGCAGAGCAAAGGAAGGAAAGAAGCAAGTAAAGGAAGGGAGAAAAAGATGGGGAGTTACAGACTGAAGGAGGACACGAAAGAGCTGAGAAGAGAATGAACGAATAAAAAGACAAAAAAAAAACAGGAAAAGCAAAAAAAAAAAAAAAAATTAAGTAAAAAAAAAAACACAAGGATATACACAAGAAAAGAAGAAAAGAAAGTGAATGGAAAGAAAAAGGAGGAACTGGTCAAGGTCGCTATTTCTTCATCAACTATGCGCCACCAGGAGGAGACGCAAGGAGGCAGAAGCGATAGGTCTCCGTAGTAAGGCTTCAGAGGACACCAGGGATGAGAGAGGCTGGGGAACGTGGACAGCGAGACGGTCATTCCAGCATAATAATGTAGTATTGGCTTGCTGTTTTCCTTCTGTTTCGTCCTTCCCTTCCTTCTACTCGTCTTCTTTTTCTTCCTTCTTCTAGTCCTTGTCTTTTCTCCATTCCCCGTTTTCTATTTCTTGTCTTTCATTCATTCCCTGTCTTAAACTCCTCTTCTCTCCCTTCCCTACTTTCTATTCGTTGTGTTCTCTCCATTCTCTCCCTTCTACTCCTTGTCTTCTCATTTCCTCTCTTCTATCCCTTATCTTCTCTTCATTTTCTCCCTTTTACTTGTCTTCTCTCCCTTCTCTCCCTTTTACTCCTTGTCTTCTCTCCATACTCTGTCTTCTCTTCCTTTTCTATTTCTTATCTTCTCTCCCTACTCTTCCTTTTACTCCTTGTCTTCTCTTCATTCCCTGTTTTCTACTCCTATCATCATTGTCTTCTTAAACATCATTTATTCATCTTTTAATCATCCTTTTCCTTATAATATTTTTTTTATTTAACTTGTCTTCTTCCTAACAGGATTTTTTAAATTCCATTCGCTCATCCTCTTTTATTTCTAACAATATTTTTGGTCTATTTTATAATCCATTTTTATTCTTTTTATTTTTTTATTTTTAGCGGCTTTCTTTTTTTCTATTCCATCATGCTCTTCTTTCTTTTTCAACAACTTTCTTTTTTTTTATTTTCGTATTTTTGTCTTCTCTCTGGCACTTTTTTTTTTTCTTTGTGCATTTTATAATCCTTGTCCTTTAGTTTTTTTTTTTTTTTCACCATCCTCTCTTCTTTTCCAACAAATTTGATTTTTATTTCATTCTATAATATTCCTTTATTTCTGTAACCACGGTTTTTTTTTTCTAATTCTAAGATAGACAGTTTTCTAACAATATTTTTTTCATTCTTCTTGCACACAACAACAACAACAACAACAACAACAACAACAACAACAACAACCACACACACCAGAAGTCTCACTCACACTCCACACACAACCTTTCACATTCGCCCGCACCCTTTGTCTCGCTTCGCTTCACTCGCTTCAACTTTTCACACACCTCGCACTAATTGACGAATGCCTCGCCTCTCGCCCTTACCTCTTTCACTCTCTCACCGCCAACACCTTCCTACCTCACCTGTACCTGCACTAACACATTAACGCACCTGCATTCTTCTATTAACTCCCGTAAGCTTAGATAAGAACAGGGAACATACTCTTTATTTCCTATTTCTTCATCTGTTAATTCATTTCTCACCGCCAGCACTTTCCCATTTCACCTGCACGTCCACTAACACATTAACACACCTGCACTCTTGAATTTACTCCCGTAGGATCAAATAAGAACAGGGAACATACTCTATATTTCCTATTATGGAGGAGTGTTAAAAGTATAAGTCCTGAAGTAATATAAAAGTTATATTTGGCGCTGGTCAGACATCATCTAGACTACGCTGTGCAATTCTAATTAGAAGTCCCGAAGTAATAATTAAGTTATATTTCGCGCTGGTAAGACCTCATCTAGACTACGCTGTGCATTTCTGGTCTCCATATTACAGGAAGGATATAGGTCTATTAGAATCAGTACAAAGGAGAATGACTAAAAGGATACAGGGGATGAGGAGTATTCCTAACGAAGCGTTGATTGAAACTATTTAATTTACATTCTTTAGAAAGACGTAGGTTAAGAAGGGGAACTGATAGAAGTCTTTAAGTGGTATAAGGGTTCTAAAAAGGGGGACGTAAGAAAAATTCTTAGGATCAGTAACCAGTATAGAACAAGAAATAACGGGTTCAAGCTTGAAAAATTTAGGTTTAAGAAAGAGATAGGAAGGAACTGGTTCTCAAATAGAGTTTTAGATGAATGGAACGGACTCAGTAATTAAGGTTGTTAGTGCTGAGTCATTAGGGAGCTTTAAGAGAAGGTTAGATAGATTTATGGACGGGGATGATAGGTGGAAATAGGTAGGAATATTTCATACAGGGACTGCCACGTGTAGGCCTGATGGCTTCTTGCAGCTTCCCTTACTTCTTATGTTTCTTATGTTCTAATTTCTTCACTTGTTAATTCATCTCTAATCGCCAGCACTTTCTCACCTCACCAATACATCCACTAACACACTAACACACCTGCACTCTTGTATTAACTCCCGTAGGCTTAAGCAGGAACAAGGAAACAACTTGGTCCTTCAAATGTTAGTGATAGTACACCTGTCACTTTATTTCAGTGTATGGTTTTACACAGCAAGAGTCAAAGTACATTAAGCATAATATACAGAGAGTAGTCATACCTTTTTCTCCTTCAAATGTTATCATACTAGGAACACAAAGGAGTGTTTATTTACCCTATCACTCTTTGTTATGTCTGGCTTATTTCAGAATTACAGTCTATACTTCCACTACACCATTTTCATAAGGTTGTGGAAAGGCCGTGGCAATCAAAGGGCCATCCTGCAGCGTCTAGGCGACCTCATTTCCTTCTCCTAGGATAGTTAATGTGACCCGAAAGTCTCTCTCTCTCTCTCTCTCTCTCTCTCTCTCTCTCTCTCTCTCTCTCTGCAAGTCTTGCTCAAACTGAATTAGCTTCAACTCTTCTTCCTTCACTCCGTCTTCCTCATTTAACAACAGTTTCTTCGTCTTGTCGCTCATTCTCCTTCTTTAGTAGTTTTCATTCTCTTCCTGCTTTCTCCTTCACTTTATTCTATTTTCTCCAGCACTTCCTCCACTTCCTCCTCCTCCTCCTCCTCCTCCTTTTCCTCCTCCTCCTCCTCCTTCTATCACGCCCGTAGTCGTCCGCACCTGCCCCTGGAATAAAAGGAGGCTTCCAGGACGCTTTCCGCTGTTTCTTTGTCCTTTCAACCTCCCTCTCTCCTCCCCTTCCTTCTCTCTTTCCCCTCTCCTCCTCTTCCCTTCGCAGCCACGCCCGGCAAACTGGCTTGCTTTTTTGAGAGTGTGAGAAGTGTGCATCGCAGTGGTGGTGCTTTAGGGGTGTAAAAATACATCTATTCCACAGAAAAAGTGTGTGTGTGTGTGTGTGAGTGTGTGTGTGTGTGTGTGTGTGTGTGTGTGTGTGTGTGTGTGTGTGTGTGTGTGTGTGTGTGTGTGTGTGTGTGTGTGTGTGTGTGTGTGTTTATTTGCTTTTTCCTCTAATTTGCTTTGCTACTTTAGGTGTTCATTTTTATTATCTTTTTCAAAGTGTGAAGAAAAAAAAGAAGCGCGGAGGCAGGGGGGAAACTGCACAAAAATCGAAAGCAAAAAAAAGCCTTACAAATGCAGCTCGCCAGAAAGGTGGAGAAGAAAGGCGTTCAAATAGTGCTGGCCAATTTACTGTCGCAGGTGTCTTGATGCTCCACTCAAGTCGTGGCAATATTTACACATACTTGCGAATATTCCTGTAACTTATTTCTCACACGTACACCAAATATTCCTTCCAATCAGGGTACCTTCCTTCCCTCCTTTCTTTCTTGCTTTCCTTCCTTGTATTCTCTCTCTCTCTCTCTCTCTCTCTCTCTCTCTCTCTCTCTCTCTCTCTCTCTCTCTCTCTCTCTCTCTCTCTCTCTCTCTACCTTAAGTCTATCTGTACACTGCGGTGCTTAAATGACTCCTTCCACACAGTCGCTGCTCAGCCTCCCCTTCCCCTCACCTGGATTACCTGCTGCCCACCTGAGACCGCGGGGAGGTGCACGTCTCACACACACACACACACACACACACACACACACACACACACACACACACACACACACACAGAAGGTAAAGCTGGTGATCACGACTCCTCAAGACACTAGGGAATTACACACACACACACACACACACACACACACACACACACATATACATACACACACAAACACACACACAGTTACATATACGTACATTCCCAGCCAGCCATACTAGACTCCACATGGCGCCACGAAAACTGTTTACCAACCTGCCACCCACAACTCGGTAATAAATCTAATGAATTTTCACCTATATTGGCTACATAAATTCGGCGGTATTAAAAAAATTTATTCGACCTTCTCCCCTCCCTCTGCCCCCCCCCGGCTCCCCTCCAGGCGAGAATAATGTCCTGCTAAGAGAGATTTATCGTCACCGTGATTTTATTTTTGTGAGGAAGGGTGAGTGGGCGGACTGTGAGGGGGATGTCAGAGGAGTGGATGGGCGGATAGGGGTGGTGGATGGGAACGCCGCAGGGAGAGGGATGAGGGAGGGAGGCAGTGTGAATGAGGCAGGATGTGTGAGGTGTGATGGGTGAACCAGTGTGTGAGGGAGGAGGGTGAGGGACGTAGGGTGGATGAGGAAGGCTGAGTGAGGAAGGATGAGTGAGATAGGATGAACGAGACATGCTGAGTAAGAATAAGTAAAAAAGGCAGGGTGGGTGAGTCAGGGTGAGGGAGGTAGGTTGAGTGAGTCAGTGTGAGGAAGGCAGGGTGGGTGAGTCAGGGTGAGGGAGGCAGGGTGAGTGAGTCAGGGTGAGGGAGGCAGGGTGAGTGAGTCAGGGTGAGGGAGGCACGGTGAGTGAGTCAGGGTGAGGGAGGCAGGGTGAGTGAGTCAGGGTGAGGGAGGCAGGGTGGGTGAGTCAGGGCGGGTGACGCGGGACCTGCAAGGGGCGTGGAGTGCGTGGTCCTCACAGTGACGTCCGCTGCACTATTGCTATTGACGCTTGGGTTATTTATCAATTATGTTAATGTGCCTTTGAATATTAGTGTTGGGGTGCTGCTGCCGCTGCTGCCGGTATACAACAGCGCCCGCCACTTTGTCTCCCATTTCTCTACTATTCATTCTCCTCTAACCTGTCTCTGGGGACGAATACTAATGATATAATACTCAGGTGCTGTCTTTCGTATCGATCTAATAAGGAAGACAGAGACAGAAACACTAAACCATCAAGTCCCTCGTGCAATAAGAAGCAAGTAAAGATAAAGATTAATTATTAAAAAGTAAGGATAAAAAAAAAGTTAACGTAAAAAGCATTACCAGCAAAGACCACGTGTTAAGCAGCCGCCTCATCTACGTTACCATGCCTCGTTCTTGTACCTTAAGTCATTTTTCATTCCCATTCGACGCACGTATCTTGGTATCACCCACATTAGCCTTTTTTTTCTTCTTTTTTTCCTTTAAATGTTGTACCCTGATCAGCTCTGGTGGATGACCACCGGAGCTGATTACATGTCAGGTATCCCCTCCTGCTTGGGTGCACTTCCAATTCGTGTCCAACTGTGCGGGCAGGAATTGAGGGCACATATTGCAGAAGTTTTTGATAGCGAGGCACGGCAGAAGCTTCATTTTTCCTTTCATTCCCAAGCAAAGAATTACATAAATAGTTACTCGGAAAATTTGTTGAGAGGATATGTATGGCATTCCAGTAATAGTCATTTAGTGCTGGTTGTAACGTTGGTCAATCTCTCAATCCATGACTATTTTCAAAGGGCGTAGATGTGATTAAGCGGGTTCTCAAGAGTGTTTCTCCAGTAGATATTGTAGAAATCTCGTTAATTTGTCAGTTGAACCATCGAAACACCCTTAAAAACCCGTGTAACCTCAACTAAAACATTTTTTAAAGTAGAGGAGGTGCGACGAAATGTTTTAGAATATGGCGGCGTGTCACCATCACCTCACCACCATCACCTCACCACCGTCACTACCTCACAGCATAAAGAGAGTGACGATGCATCAGATAGCCGGAATCTCAAACAAGGGAACACGTTATCTAAAGGCAGAGTGTACGCATAGTATGGTAGGAAAAATTATATCTATGGGGGTCCATCAACTATAATTGACTGTGCTGAGGTAACGAACCCAATCAAAATATCCATCTACCTTTATCCCTTCAATGTCAGTGCGGGTATCTACTGTAGCTGGGGTGGATAACAAGGATAACAATTAACTCGCAGCTTTGTGGTATGGATTTTCTCTCTCTCTCTCTCTCTCTCTCTCTCTCTCTCTCTCTCTCTCTCTCTCTCTCTCTCTCTCTCTCTCTCTCCCTTGGTCGCGGTCAGTGTGTGTTTGCAGTGGCGCGCGAAGGTTATGGGTTTCTTGCTGATTTGCATCTTGGAGACAGTCGCGGAGTTATTGGATTAGTAGTAACTGATAGCGAGGAGAACTGAAATGAGAGTAATCCATTTATGCCGTGACTCTGAGCTGCAGGGGACGTGTAATGCAATAATGATGGTCTTGATGGTGCCTTTCTTATTGGCTCTTCGGGACTGCTGCTTCCTTTTGAACGGATGATGGTTTGTGTTTACTTTATTATTTATTTATTTATTTTTTTCCAAATATGTTTACGTACGCTTTATTTTCTGAGACTGTTTTGTTTGTTTGAGGCCCTTGATTTTTTTTTTCTGCGTGTAAAGCTAGTCAACCGCCAGAATGAATGCATAAGTATGTGAATAAATGAATGAATGAATAAATAAATACGTACAAGCCCTTGAATCACCACTCTAGTAATAAACAAGATAGCCGATTCTTAAAAAAAAAAAAAAAACACTCATTAATGAAATAATTACGTTTACTCACCTACTCACTTCTTAATTCTGGTATCAACACATCCAGTTTTGTCTTTACATAAAAACAACTGCTCTCTTTCACCGCTTGTTCCTCTGCTGAAGCCAACTGCTATCTTGCACACTGCGAATCGAGTAGGATCTGAGCACACGACATCACTAGTATATCAGCTACTCAGGAACTTTACGAACGTTACCACTGAGCCACTGTGGACCCTTTGCCTGCACGCTACAGCATAACCTTCGCCCGAGGGAGGAGAGGCAAATGAGTTATGCTGAGAGATACAGTACGAAATACTCTGCACAGGAGGGAGAGAGAGAGAGAGAGGGAGAGAGAGAGAGAGAGAGAGAGAGAGAGGAGAGAGAGAGAGAGAGAGAGAGAGAGATGAGAGAGAGAGAGAGAGAGAGAGTAAAAAAAAAGTTCCACCAAAGAGAGGGAGAGTATAAAAAATGGATCATGAAAGGATAATTACAGCGTCTGCTTTTATTTCACCCCAGTGTACAAATAGTCAACTGAAACCCTTTATCTAATTATTTATTTATCTATCTATTTACCAACTGGACTTACAAGACATCCCTCAGCAAATTTATTCTGTCTCTGTACGAGTTCGGTTAATGAAAGGTTACATGGCACCATCCCAATAAACAAGCACAGGAAAGGACACGTCAAATAACATTCTGTACTCCCTTTACTGTTCTACTTATCCCTTCAATGCTGACTCATTTGGTCCACAGTAGACTCTATGCATAGCCTGACAACTGATAGACTTCCAATAGATCACCACTTGAAATTCAGGGAAACACTATATGCATAGGAGGCATTTTGTGTATTACTTGATTCACTGCCTCGACTCTACTTGTATATGTATAGAGAGATCCCTAATGGTGGGTGACCGAGGCCTGTCCATGTATAAACGCTGCTTTGCCCTCGTAACCAAAACAAACAACAGCTGTGAGTGACAAACACGTGGATGACTCTAAACTGCTTGGGCATCGTTAATCGAATCAGAGAGAGAGAGAGAGAGAGAGAGAGAGAGAGAGAGAGAGAGAGCGTGCCACTACTATAAGCTGCTGATGTAAAGTGTTAATATTCATCGACATCTGTTTCTCGTGTAATTTCGTGAATGAAGTTTTAGTCATTCCCTGTAGAGCTGTTCACCTCATATCACATAATTCACGAGGACTGGAGTATATTTCTCTCTCTCTCTCTCTCTCTCTCTCTCTCTCTCTCTCTCTCTCTCTCTCTCTCTCTCTCTCTCTCTCTCTCTCTCTCTCTCGCCTGTATCAACTCAATTTTTTTTGCATATAATCGTATATATCCGTTGTAGTTAAATTTTTCTCTTACTAAGTCCCCGTCCCTCTCCCTCTCCCCTCCCTCCCTCTCTCTCTCTCTCTCTCTCTCCTCTTCCTACATCCCTTCCCCCTCTCTCCCTTTCCTCCTCCTTCTCCCCCTTCCATTCGCCGTTGTTGCCAAGTTTACTGCGGGTGTTAATGGTTTGGTGGTAAGTGGAAGGCGATGTTGCCAAGTTTCCGCTATCGACGAGGGCGGTGCCTTAATCTAAATTTATGACAGGAACACTTGCCATATATACAGCTTACGGAACACACAATCGGGCTTAAAAGTTCATTATTTCCGTAAAGTTTCCCTATCTTGTCGGAAATGAGAGAGCGTAAGGGAGGAAGGGGAAATGGGAAAAAAATGTGATATATACTGTGAGGATTTTTTGATTTCTGACTACGTACGCATTTTTCTTTCTTTTTCTTTTTCTTCTCCTTGTGTATTTTTTACCGTTTTCTTAGTCTTCTCTTCTCTTCTCTGGTTTGATGCCTGATTGTCTCATTTTCGTACATTTAGTTAGTTGGTTTAGTCACGCTTTGAAGTTGGGAACAGTTTGATGACAGGCAGACTGACAGACAAGTACAGATCCAGTCAGGGCTTAAGTGGTACACAGTCAAATCGCAGGCCTTTCACACAACAGACACACGGACAGACAGACAGTGAGTTCCACAACACACACACACACACACACACACACACACACACACACACACACACAGTTCAATTCGAGACAATTTGACCATCCAGTTGAATCTCTCTCTCTCTCTCTCTCTCTCTCTCTCTCTCTCTCTCTCTCTCTCTCTCTCTCTCTCTCTCACACACACAGTTCCACCAGTCACATGGATCACAGCGCTCGCCTCCACGCAGCTCCATCACAAACAGTTCCATCACAGTTCAATCAGAATCAGTTCTCCCGCACGCCAACACGTCATACGCATGCTAATGGAGGACCAGGAAGAGACGGGGAGGTGGTGGAGGAGGAGGCGGAGGAGAAGGAGGAGCAGGAGGAGGAGGAGAAGGAAGAGGAGGAGGAGACGTAGATGCAGTACATACCAATTCGGCACGCAAACCTCCAATCTCTGTCTTGTGTGTTGAGGAAATAGCAGTGGTAGAAATCGACAATTTTTTTACGAACATAAACATTCCTTTGTGGTTCGGTAAAAACAGCACAACAGATAGACCTGCTGTTAGAGTCGCGGTTACGAATGTGTGTAGCTTGGTTTTGCTTTACCGCTCAGCTGTCATCGGGAATTGTGTACAGTTTGTTAGGAGGCGCACACACACAAACGCGTCTTGCTCTCTGTTTGTTCACTGCGTGCGCTTCGGTTTCCATCGCATTCCTCTTGTCAAGGCGTCTATGTAAACTTCCCCTTCGCAAGTTAACTCCACAACTCCACTCACGAACATTCACCCTTGAAAACTCCACCCTTTTATGATATACTCCCTTAACTTATCTCGTCATAACGTAATTTACCACGAAAGGATTATTTTTGGGATAAATCTTGTGGGGCGATTGCTTAGGAGTGTAGGGAGTCTATTTGGGGAGCTATATAACATAATTTACCATGAAAGAGGCTAATGCTTAGGATGGGGAGAAGGGAACCTATTTGTGAACCTATGCTTTGGTATGGGATCGGCAACTGGAGCAGGGGAATATAACAAATGGAGCATGAGGACAAAACTCTCCAAGGTCGTGCAGTGGTGTCCTCAATACCTAATCTTCGTTCTTACTCAGCCTCGCCAATCTCCTCCTCCACTTCCCGTCATCCTTATCAACTTCAGCGCAATCTTGCAGTCTTTTATCATTACAGCTCGCAACGAAAAATAATGAGACGCCCCGCAAAATTATTTAAAAAGTCAATGTTCTGGCAGGAAAGTAATTTTGCACGAATGGCAAGAACTCAATTTTTATATTTCACTTCACATTTTTTTTTCAATTTACGTTACTAAGCCTCGTGTGCGTTCAGAAATATACTTTATACATATATTTCCAAATGAGTCTTTCCTTTTAAAAAGACATTAAACTAAAAGTTTATGATTTTCCCCCCGGAAAAAATAAGGCTGTTTAATTAAGGCTGAACTGTTTCCAGGAAAGTTGGTTCACAAATATGTAGCGACAGGCACACCTCCTCTGGAGGTGTACATCACTGAGGTGAACAGGCGACGACTGGGACGGTGAGGAGGAATCAGAGAGAGAGAGAGAGAGAGAGAGAGAGAGAGAGAGAGAGAGAGAGAGAGAGAGAGAGAGAGAGAGAGAGAGAGAGAGAGAGAGAGTCTATACGAGTATGTGCGTGCACGCGAACGTGTGTGTGTGTGTGTGTGTGTGTGTGTGTGTGTGTGTGTATGTATATATATATATATATATATATATATATATATATATATATATATATATATATATATATATATATATATATATATATATATATGTGTGTGTGTGTGTGTGTGTGTGTGTGTGTGTGTGTGTGTGTGTGTGTGTGTGTGTGTGTGTGTGTGTGTGTGTGTGTGTATGTATGCGCGCGCGCGCGCGCAACTGAATCCCGACAGACAAGATACAATTATGCAGGGAGATGGACGGACAGAGACAGGCAAACAGGCAGACAGACAGACAGAAAGACAGTCAGATAGACTGATAGGGAATCAAAGAGTCGAACAGACACAATAAGGAAACATATACACAAATATAGATAGATAGATAGATAAACAGATACAAACATACGTACATACATAAGCAAATAGAGATAAACAGGCAATTTGACGGACGGACAAGGAAGTGGAAAGTTCAAAGCAGCGAGGCAAACTATCAAATGTAAAAGTATATAAATATGAAAAAAAAAATAATAATAATAACACACCTGCTTCATCCTTTTCAAATTTTGCTACGATTGCGTGACTCTCTCTTCAAAAGTTCGTGATTTTTTACAATTCCATCATATTCTCTCTCTCTCTCTCTCTCTCTCTCTCTCTCTCTCTCTCTCTCTCTCTCTCTCTCTCTCTCTCTCTCTCTCTCTCTCTCACGTGAATGTTAAATCTCCTCAACTTTTCTGCCATTTGTTTTCTCGTCAATTTTGTTTGTCTCCATTTGTCAGCGCTTTTGTGTGTGTGTGTGTCTGTGTGTGTGTGTGTGTGTGTGTGTGTGTGTGTACATACTTGTTGGATAACGCATGTCTATCTGCCTAAATATATATGCATAATGGTCTCTCTCTCTCTCTCTCTCTCTCTCTCTCTCTCTCTCTCTCTCTCTCTCTCTCTCTCTCTCTTGATAGCTATGTAATATTCAACTCTTATCTTGCTTCTCATTGTTGATTAAAAATTTTATTCTCCCAATCAGCAATACCTTTCAGCATATGGGCGAATTCTTTTGTCCATATACACACGTAGGTAATATTAATCTCTCTCTCTCTCTCTCTCTCTCTCTCTCTCTCTCTCTCTCTCTCTCTCTCTCTCTCTCTCTCTCTCTCTCACATATTTAGCGTACGTACATCTGATCTGCACACAAAATATTACCTTTAAAAGTCATAATTCAATTTTTGACATACCGGCAACGAAATCAGCATAAATATTCCACGATTTCCACTCATCAAAATACATTCATTTACCTTCGCATTCATTCCTTCCCCTTTTTTTCCCCATATATTTTTTTTCTAATACCTGAATAATACCTGATCGCAACTGACATAGCTGAACCTCTCTCTCTCTCTCTCTCTCTCTCTCTCTCTCTCTCTCTCTCTCTCTCTCTCTCTCTCTCTCTCTCCTACATGTGAGGGGGACAAGCAGGGAGAGTTGGCAAGGTAAAAAGCAATGGTATGGGAATGTAATGAGGATTCCATGGTACTTCCCGTGAAAGCAAATACAGGCCGTGTTATGCTGGTGTGTTCAGAGCTTTATATATTCATTAGCCACCGGGTCGCAGGGGTTCTGGCGGCGCAAGGGAAGGTTATAGGGTTTAATTTGTAGTATGGCTGGATTCTCTTTCTCTCTCTTTCTGTGATATCGTGGTTTCAATTTTGTTTTTTTGGTGTGTTTTTATTGTATGTGTGTGGGTGTGTGTGTGTGTGTGTTTGTGTGTCATTTTTTTTTTTTTCAATGTTCAGTGAGTTATATAAATGTATTTTTTTCCTCATTTCATTCTCGTGTTAATGTTAGGCATCAGAAACCCCCTCCTCTCTCTCTCTTTCTCTCTCTCTCTACTTGAGCTTCTCGATCCAGCACAAAGTTTCTCATTATTTTTTCCCTTCTCGAGTCCCTTCCTCTCTTTCACTGGTTCTTCTCACTAATTTCTGGCTCGCTCTTACCTCTCTCTCTCTCTCTTTCCTCCCATAACGACTCTTCTTTCATCTTCTCCAGAGCTCTTCTTTCTACATCTGTACCACCACCCACCTCCTCCTCCTCCTGTTCCTCCTCCTCCTCTTCCTTCCTTGTACATCTCTCCGCCATCTTCTCTTAATGGTTGTTCCTTCACCCCTTTTCCTTTCTTGTTTCTTGACATTTGCTTTTCTACTTGTTTTCTCTTTGTTACTTTCTCTTTTTCTCTTGTACTTTCCATGTCGTGTTTCCCTCGTTTTGCCACCTTTGCCTCCCCTTCTTTCTTGCATTTGGTAATTTTTTTATATTTTTTTATCCTCCCTCCAATTTTCTTTCGTTATTTTTTCTTCGGTCTGCAATTCTTATTCATGAAGGTGGAGTCTTTCTCTCTCTCTCTCTCTCTCTCTCTCTCTCTCTCTCTCTCTCTCTCTCTCTCTCTCTCTCTCTCTCTCTCTCTCTCTCTCTCGTGCGCAGCTTTTAATCCTCACCGTGTTTATTTATCAATATTCTCCTCCCTTTGATCTCTTATCTTGTGTTTTCGTTCCTCATCTTCGCTCGCTCGTCTGAAGTTGCGTTCTCTCTCTCTCTCTCTCTCTCTCTCTCTCTCTCTCTCTCTCTCTCTCTCTCTCTCTCTCTCTCTCTCTCTCTCTCTCACCTCCTCTAATGTCTGCCTTTGTATCCTTCTTGTGATGCGCTTCCTTCAATTTAAGCAGAAGTCTTTGTGTTATATTTAAGTGCGAGGTGTGCATTAACTATTCCTTCACTTATTTCCTTCATTTTTTTTCCATTTTTCCTCTCAGTATCTTCTGCAGTTTCCCCTCTTCACTCATTCTCCTTTTCATTTATTTATTTATTTATTTTTTTTATTCTAAGGATCTGTATGTTTTTTTTTTTCTAAATTGTATGTTTACTTTTCTTTCTCTACACTCTCTTAAATTCTTCTTTTGTATTTTTTTCTCTAATGTTTTTCCTTTTCATGTACTGTTTTTTTTTACGTGTATATTTTTTTCTTCTTTATATTTCATTCTTTTCCATTTCTCCTTTGTTTTTTTTTATTCTCTTGTGTCTCTTCTTTATTTCTTCCTCCTTACATTTTTTTATCTTGTTTCTTCCTCTGCTATGTTTCCTATTTGCTGTTCCATCTCTTCGTGTGTTATTTACTCATTTATTTATTTATTTCCCATTTCCTCTTGCTATTCTTTTCTTTCTTGCGTCTTTTCTTATTTTCTCCTCTCTTCTGTTTCCTTTCCTTTCTTTCCCTTAACCTTTTCCTCTTTATTTATTTCTCTGTTCCATTTTCTCTTCTTACTCTCTTACATTTACTTCAATTTCTTCCTCTTTCACACTTACACTTGCGTTTTTCCTTATTTTTTTTTCCTGGCTTCATTTCTTGCTCTCCTCCATTTCCACTACATTTCTTCCTCTTCCCCCTTTCTTCTATTCGTTTTACTTTTATTGCAAGTCTGTGCTGTTTGTTTTATTTTTCCTCTTGCTTTTCACATCATCTATATTATATGTTGCTGGTTCTCTTTCTCTCTCTCTTTCTCTCTCTCTCTCTCTCTCTCTCTCTCTCTCTCTCTCTCTCTCTCTCTCTCTCTCTCTCTCCCTCCGCTATCATTTATCTACTTCTTTCTCACCCCTACTTCATTTTTCATTTACTCCCCTTGTTTTACTTTTTATCAATGTTTATCAATCAATCTCTCTCTCTCTCTGTTTTTTTACCTACGTCAGTTAATTTTGTTTGCTTCTTTTATAAAAAAATAATTCTTCCTTTTTTAAACAATGTCTTTTTCATCAATTTCTTCTTTAACAGTGTAAAAAATTTCTATTCTTTGATGCATTTCTTTCTCTTTGACTGTACTTTCTATTCAGCTTCTTAATTTTTGGTGTGTTTCTTCTCAGTATTCATTCATTTTCCATTTCTTTTTTTTCCTTTCATCCCTACGTACTTCTTAACTCTCTATCTTTCTGCTTATCTTTTTTTTTTGCTTCCTCCTTTCGTTAGTTACTTTTTTATCTTTCTATCTTTCTTCTCATTTTCCTTATTTTTTTCTCTCTCTCCTTTTGTCAGCTTCCAGGACAGTACTCATTTATGTTTCTTCTCATCGTTTTTTACTTCCTCCATTCGTCAGTTTGCAGCACAGTACTTCTTATCTTTCTGTCTTTCTTCTCATTTTTCCTTATCTTTTTTTTTCTTTCTCATTTCGTTGGTTTACAGCACAGTACTCATCTTTCTATCTTTCTTCTCATCTTTTTATACTTCTTACCTTCGTCAGTTTGCAGCACAGTACTTCTTATCTTTCTATCTTTCTTCTCATTTTTCCTTATCTTTTTTTTTTTACTTCTCATTTCGTCAGTTTATAGCACGGTACTCATCTTTCTATCTTTCTTCTCATCCTTTTTTACTTCCTCCCTTCGTCAGTTTGCAGCGCGGCGGCCCTGGAGGTTCAATTTGGTCCCCTGATGCCTTTATTCCGGTCAACGTGGACAAAAATTGAGTTGTTCGCTGCGTGACCTTCGTAAGGGAGCGAGGATCCCCCCATCCCCTCTCCCAGCCACCCACTTTTTCCTCCCTTCCTATCCTCTCTTCCCTCCCCTTTCCTCTCCCTCCTGACCTCCATTTCTTTCCTTCTTGACTTTCTATCATGCCGCCTCTTTTTTTCCCTCAAGTCATTCCTTCCTTTTCCTCTTAACCTTCATTTTTTTCCTCCCTGACTTTATTCCTTACCTCTTTTTTCCCCTCTCTTGTTTCTCCGTTTTCTTCCTTCTGATTTCCATTTTTTTTTCGTCCTTAACTTTCTCCTCCTGTCTCCTCCTTTATTTTTTGTCTCTATTATTTCTTCTTTTCTGGTTTTCGTATTTTTTATGTATATTTTCCCTCCTTTCTTCCTTCCAGTCCTTTCTATTCCTTTTCGTGACTTTTAATCGTTTTCTATTTTCCTTCCTCACCTGCCTTTTTTTTTATTTCCATTGATTCCGGTTCTTTTTTTTTTTTTTATTCTCTCTATTCTCCACCATCTATTTCCGCATTTTTTTTCATGGATTCCTATTACTATCCCCTCTTCCCTATTCTCATTTCTTTTCTCTCAGATTCCCTTTCTCCTCCTTCATTCACGAGTCCTCTTCTCTTCTGTTCCCTTTACCAGCATCATTAATTACTCTTACCTCTTATCTTAATTCCCTTCTCCCTGATTCCCCTCCTCCACGTAACTCCTCTCTTCCTCTCTCTTCCTCTGCCTGTTCTCTCAAATCATCTTTCCTCGTATCTTCTTCCTTCCGCCTTCTCTTCCCTCCTCTTCATCTTACCAACATCATTCCTTACTCTCTCCTTCTCTAACTCCTCTCTCTCTCTCTCTTCGTTTCTTCCCTCCTCTTCTAGTTGTAGTTCCTCCTCTCAAACAGTCTCTCGTTTTCCTAAGTTGCTTTCGCCTCCTCTTTCCCTCTTCTCTTCCCCTTTGTTTTAATCCTCTTCCTTCTCTGAGTTCGCCCCTTCGCCCCGGCAACAACAGCGACACACGCCCGCAGCGCCAGGCTCCCAGCAGCCTGAGGACCCGTCCTAGTGAGACCAAGAGCTGCCTGGAGAGGGACTCGTGTTGGAGAGGGAAGCAAGTGGTTATTTGGAGATGCAATGAGTAGGAGTGTCTGTGGTGGTGGTGGTGGTGGTGGTGTATATGTGTGTGTGTGTATGTGTTGCAGGGAGTGGGTGTTTTGAAGGGAATGGTAGAAGTGAGGATGGAAAGTGCGTGTGTGTGTGTGTGTGTTTGTATGTAATTCTCTCTCTCTCTCTCTCTCTCTCTCTCTCTCTCTCTCTCTCTCTCTCTCTCTCTCTCTCTCTCTCTCTCTCTCTCTCTGCCTTGATGTGGTCAAAGCCAATATCGTCTAACAGAATCTTAATCAAACGTGAATCACTCGCTATAGAAAGAGACCAGAAAGACTGAAAAGACTCTACTCACTCTCTCTCTCTCTCTCTCTCTCTCTCTCTCTCTCTCTCTCTCTCTCTCTCTCTCTCTCTCTCTCTCTCTCTCTCTCTTAACCTTCCCGACCTTTCCTCACCTCTTCTTCCCTGTACACTCATCCTCTTTCCTCCCCTCATATCCTCTTTGGTACCCTCGCACACTCTTCCTTATCCTCTCTCTCTCTCTCTCTCTCTCTCTCTCTCTCTCTCTCTCTCTCTCTCTCTCTCTCTCTCTCTCTCTCTCTCTCTCTCTCTCTCAGCTACATATCCTAGCTGGCCTCATGCATTACACCCAGAACTCAAAACGTAAACATTATGCATTGAAATCTTGAAGGTAATTTATCCAGCCTTCAAGAGTCGTCGTCGTGTGAATAGCAATGCAAGAAGATGTCACTCGTTACATCATTAACTTCCTTCCCCTCAGTTCTTTCCTTGTGTTTTTCGTTTTTATATTTCCTCGTTGTTTTCTTCTTGTGCTCCTTCTTCCCTCCCTTCCTTGCTTGTTTTTCTTCTTCCCGTCCTCCACCTTTCTCGTTTGCTCTCTCTCTCTCTCTCTCTCTCTCTCTCTCTCTCTCTCTCTCTCTCTCTCTCTCTCTCTCTCTCTCTCTCTCTCTCTTCCCTCCTTTTTTCTATCTCCACTCTTTCTTTCCTGCCCTCCATCCTTCCTTCATCCTTCGTCTCCCTCCTTCACTTCTTGCATTCATTCCTTCCCTCCGTACCTTCCTCCCTACCTCGTTCTTTCTGTCACTGCCTCCTTAGCTTTCTTTCTTGCATTCCTTCTTCCCACCATGTCTCCCTTTCCTCTGCACCTTCCTCCCTTTCTCGTTCTTTCGATCCTATCTTACCTTGCACCCTCCCTCTTGTCCCCTACCCTTCCTCCAACTCTCCCTCTTGCTCCTGCCCTTCCTCCAAGCCTCCCCCCAGCTCCCACTCTTCCTCCATATCTCGTCTCTTACCCCCAGCCTCAAGACCACGATATCCAGGGGAGCTCTGAAGGAAATCTCTGAAATGCATGGCGTTGTGTGGCCGGAGCTGCGCCGCCTCAAAATTCATGGCTGCTCTTCGGGAGTCGGTGACGCGGAAGTTGCCACTGTCCTTTCTCTTCCCCTTCCCTCCCTTCCTCCCGTCCTCAACTACCCTCCCCTCGTCCCTCCCGCCTGTCCTACCTGTCTATCTATCTTTCTGTCACACCCCACACCCACACACGCACATGCAGCCACACATACAGAGGTAGACACGGAAGGGGTGCTCTCTCTCTCTCTCTCTCTCTCTCTCTCTCTCTCTCTCTCTCTCTCTCTCTCTCTCTCTCTCTCTCTCTCTTTGTACAGGTGTGACATTCCAACACCTTTGAATGTTCTGCTGTATGAAAGCTGGAAAAAAATCATGCATACTTTTTTCATCACAGCATCAGTCAGAATCCATGCGCAGACTTTTATGAATTTATTTATTTGTTAATTGGTTTCTGTGTTTTATTTTTATTTTTTTCATATATATATATATATATATATATATATATATATATATATATATATATATATATATATATATATATATATATATATATATATATATATATTTTTTTTTTTTTTTTTTTTCCGCGGCGCCCTATCAATTTCCTCACGCTGCCAAGGTTACATTTCTCGTTCGATCTTTAGCTCTCAAGGTTTGTAAGGTCTCGTAAAGGCTTCATATACACCAGTTCACTTTAATATTATAACTGCTATTACTACTACTATTTTTACTATTATTACCACTACTACGATTGCTGCTGCTGCTATTGGTGGTGGTGGTGGTGGTGAACTGCTACTACAGCTTTGATCAGGATACTGTGAAATCTCTCTCTCTCTCTCTCTCTCTCTCTCTCTCTCTCTCTCTCTCTCTCTCTCTCTCTCTCTCTCTCTCTCTCTCTCTCTCCTACACATGCACACAGCAGTGATGTAGAGTGGAAAGTCAAATGCTATTCACTTTATCAATTGCCCTTGTCTCGTTTTCTCACTTATTTTGTTTGGTACACCTCTTCTGTTTCACTATTTCTTTCTGTCTGTGTGTGTCACTCCTTTTTCTCTGTTCCAGTGTGCGAGTGTGTTTGATCACCGCCACAATATCGCAGCGGCCAGGATGGAGAAGCAGGAAACTCACACACGAGTAAAGCAAAAACATTCCTCAGTCTTTGTTTTCGTTTCTTCTCCCCCCACGAATCACCAGCAGCGGCGAGGCGTTGTTTTGGGAGACACACTCGTATAGCAAAACAAGGTGTTGTACATGCTGCCAGGTGTGTCCTTGGGTGAATGAATCACATGTACCGCCACACACCTGAGAGAATTCAACAGCAGGGTGGCGGTGCAGGGAAAGCCGCGTCAGCTCCGACCCTCACACAATATGACAAAACCTTCACTCGCCGCCCAACACCCGTGGCCCGACAACCCCTATTAGTCACGCCACGGTGCGGTGGGGGCGGCTCGCTGGCCAGACACACGGCTCTGTTCCATGCACGCCGCTCATGGCAAACTCGACGTGACAGAAAGCATGATAATTTTCAGAGATACATGCGATTTGAATGTGACAATTTTTTCGCACTGTGCCTGACGATCTCGTATTTATGCTCACTTAATGCTGCTACTGCTGCTGCGCTGATGGAAGCAACACGGAACTGGCT
>NC_087162.1:4292500-4305000 GCF_035594125.1 Scylla paramamosain | reverse complement strand
GGCTTAAAACCCTCGGAAGGCTTATGGACCTGATGGGGTCCCTCCTATTGTTCTCCGAAACTGTGCCTCCGTGCTTGCACCTTGCCTAGTCAAACTCTTTCAGCTCTGTCTGTCAACATCTACCTTTCCTTCTTGCTGGAAGTTTGCCTACATTCAACCTGTTCCTAAAAAGGGTGACCGCTCTAATCCCTCAAACTACCGTCCTATTGCTTTAATTTCCTGCTTATCTAAAGTTTTTGAATCTATCCTCAACAGGAAGATTCTGGCCTTCTGTCTTCACCCCCCTGGCCTTCTGGCCTTGCAGCATGACATTACTTAGCATGAGGGGAAGCTGCAGCAGTGAAAAGGTTACTGGATATTAAAAATGGACCAATTCTTCTCTCTTCCCCGTCACCAGCGCGTCAGGTAGAATGATGTAAAGGTCTAGGTGTTTCTACGAAAAAACTCAACTATTTAAGGGTACGAAGTGTGAACAAGAGTTTCTTTTACATAAGAACATAACGAATAAAAGGAGCAGCAAGAAACCATCAGGCCTACACATGGCAGTCCCTGTATAAAATATACTTACCTATTTCCACCTATCATCCCCATCCATAAATATGTCTAATCTTCTCTTAAAGCTCCCTAATGACTCAGCACTAACAACTTGATTAGTGAGTCCGTTCCATTCATCTACCACTCTGTTTGAGGACCAATTTCTTCCTATCTCTTTTTTAAACCTATTTTTTTCAAGCTTGAACCCGTTATTTCTTGTTCTGTCCTGGTTACTGATCCTAAGAATTTTGCTTACGTCTCCTTTATTATAACCCTTATACCACTTAAAGACTTCTATCAGGTCACCTCTTAGAAGTCTTTAAGTGGCATAAGGGTTACAATAAGGGAGACACTCTCCCCGTCACCGTAGCGACAGGTGCTGGATGACTCAAAACACTCGAGGTTTTTCTTCCGTACCTGAGTCACGGAAGCGTTGAAAACAGTACAGCACATCACGCGTACAGTGCTGTGCGGGATGATGGATTAAAAAGAATAATAAATAAAAAAAGGAAAAACAAATACCAGCTGACGTATTGGCTGCCCTTTGCTCTATTTGGCTGCTCCCTTTGACTGCCATTTGCTACACCTTTCCCTAATTACCAATCACTCTGAAAAATCTTTACTTGCTCTACAGCCACATCCAGTCTTTAAACTGGATAGAAATTGCAAAATCTATTATTTTTCACCTATAACTTTCTTGCACATGCTTATAAAGATTTCATACACTGCATATGATGGCGATAATTGTCTCGTATCAAAGTGAAAAGGTTAAGGAATTTTAAGATAAAGTACCTTATACCGTATAATTTAAATAAAAAAAAAGTTAAATCATTACCATCACACTACTTAGGTGAAGTTGAGATAATGTGCAAAGGATATAGAGTTACTTACATGTCGTACTCTTGCACATTCATGCTACAGTAGTTCATACATGTAAAGAAAAATAGTTATTAAGTTAATTTTTCAATCTTTTTAATGATGTGCATATAAAAAAATAGAATTAGATACAGAAAGCTGTCGACCAATCATTATTAATGTTGTGGGCAAGGAGTTATATTAGCAGTAAATGAAATGTCGTTTTTACGTGTTTAGCAACAACAGGCAATAGCAGCAGCTTAAGCAGGAATAATAACAACAACAACAGTAAAAGAACATTAACAGCAACAGTGACAGCAGTAAAAAACAACAATAAAACTTCAATAACTATGAAAAAGCTCCTGATTACAACTTTATCACCAACAATAGCACCAGTAAAAACAAAGACAACACCAGGAGCAGCAATAAAACAGTAACAGCAGCAGCAATAAAAGCAAGAGCAAAGGCTGAATCACGACAAAAAGACTTCTTTGATCAATACGTGACGAAACCGAGTCAGGTTATTGGAGGAAAGATAAGGGTGAAAATCATGACTTTCCTGTTAACAATTTTTGTGTGAACTGCTACAGCGGGGGGGGGGGAGGTAGGAAGTCAACGATGAGGAGGAGGAGGAGGATGACTACGAGGAGGAAAACAAGGAGAAAATAAGTAGATATTAGTACCATATACAAGGACGATGACGAAAACAGGAGCAATAAACAAGGAAAAAGTAGGAGGAGTACAAAGGAGGAGAAAAAGTACAAAGAAGAGTAGAACCTCAGCGGCAACAAAAATATTACTAAGAACGAGGAAAAAAAAAACGAGAAGTACGCCATTGCAAGAAACATTTGAGGACGTCCCCTAAGAAAACCAGCGGTGCGTGTGGAGGAGCAGGAGCAGGAGGAGGAGGAGGAGGAGGAGGAGAGCTGGGTGAGGCGTGAGCGTTGAGGTAATCTTGGTGATAAAGAGAGAAAGGTCATCGTCCCTCAAAAGACTTCAACGCGGCTGGTCCCAGAAATTACGAAGTTAACGAGGTCCAATTCTACCGACATGGTTAAGTGACATGACTGAAGCCACGAAGTTCAGAGTGGACAGACATGCACGCGAGTAAGTAAGTGGTGGACATGCGGAGGTGTGTTAATAGTGGTGGTGGTGGTAGTGGTGGTGGAGAAAGAACGGGAGGAGGAGGAGGAGAAACATTGACTGTAATGGTATGTAATGTAATGGTAGTTGTTCCAGTGGTAGTATGTAAGAACAGCAGCATCAGTAACAGCGACACCGCCGCCACCATCACCACCACCACCACTACTAACTACAACAACAACTACAATAATAATAATGATAATAACATAACAACTGTAGTACCACCACCAACAACAGCATGAACAACAACAATAACAACAAACTCACAGCGGCAGGAACCAGCAAGGAAGGAGGAAGGCAGGTGCGCGCTACTTAACATTACACACCTTGAGGTCAACCACTCGGGCGTACACCATGTTAATCTTACCTGGTGCAGCAGTGCGGGCCGCAGGGACTTGCATTATAAGGAGCCAGGCATTAGCAGTTGCAGAGATCGTGTGGTGGTGGTAGTGGTTGTGCAGACAAGTGACAGTAGCAGCAGCAGCAGTAGTTGTGGTAGTAGTAGCAGTAGCAGTAGAAGTAGTAGTAGTAGTAGTAGTAGTAGTAGTAGTAGTAGTAGTAGTAGTAGCAGTAGTAGTAGTAGTAGTAGTAGTAGTAGTAGTAGTAGTAGTAGTAGTAGTAGTATAACATAACTGTAGTGATAGTGGTGGTGTTAGTAATAGTAATATATTAATTTTTAGCGGATGCTTTGATTTGCTCTAAATCTTATTGGTTTATTAATTCTTGATACATGTGTTCCTGCTTTCATGTTCGATGATACAATCATGTGACTTTGCATTGCTTACACTATTATCATGTTCAGTTGCATTGCATATAATATTACAAATAAAAGCAAGTCATTCGGATATTCATTGAACAATTAGCGCCACAGTGGTAACCGCAGTGGCCCAGGCCATGTCCAGGCACAACACAGTGACCTCTCTCTCTGAACCAGTCATTCACCTATTTCTCCTACTGTGTATTTCATCATTTATTATTGTTTTCTACATCAAAACATACCTGCTGCTTCTTCTGTCCAGTCCCGATGAATTTATTCACGGTGATATTGTGGTGCTTTAGATCAAACTTACGACTGTATATAAGGAAATATGAGTAACATAGTAAGATGCTGTCAAATTACCTATTTCCCACTGCCTTCCGGCCAGCCTGTCTTGGATTATGTCATCCAATTAGCAGCCACTGCGTAGCTATGCCCTTCCTCTTAACAGGAGCAGACTCCGCCAGTATATACTCGTATGAGATGCACTATATTAGTAGTAGCAGTAAAAGTAGTAGTAGTAGTAGTAGTAGTAGTAGTAGTAGTAGTAGTAGTAGTAGTAGTAGTAGTAGTAGTAGTAGTAGTAGTAAAAGTAGTAGTACTAGTACTAGTAGTAGTAGTAGTGGTAGTAGTAGTAGTAGTAGTAGTAGTAGTAGTTGTAGTTGTTGTTGTTGTTGTTGTTGTTGTTGTTGTTGTTGTTGTTGTAGCAGAAGCAGCAGCAGCAGCAGCAGCAGCAGTAGTAGTTGTTGTTGTTGTTGTTGTTGTTGTTGTTGTTGTTGTTGTTGTTGTTGTTGTTGTTGTAGCAGAAGCAGCAGCAGCAGCAGTAGTAGTAGTAGTTGTTGTTGTTGTTGTTATTGTTGTTGTTGTTGTTGTTGTAGCAGAAGCAGCAGCAGCAGCAGCAGCAGGAGCAGTAGTAGTAGTAGTAGTAGTAGTAGTAGTAGTAGTAGTACCAGCAGCAGAAGCAGCAGCAGCAGCAGCAGCAGCACCAGCACCACCAGCAGCAGCAGCAAGAGCTAAGGCCTCCATGGCACAGGCACCACGAGCTGAACACTAATTCACCACGGGAGCCAGGACATAAAAAAAAAAAAAAAAAAAAAAAAAAAGAGCAATAGTAGCGGGAGTAATTGTTGCTCCTGCTGTTGTGGTTAAACAGCGGTTGTGGTACCTACAACAAAAACATCAAAGGAAGTGCCGGCATTACATTCTCACACAGAAAAAAGTAACTAGGTGATAATTTAAAACGACAGTGAGAAACACACTCATACATCTGATGCTGCTGGATTGAAAACATAATAAATATTTAAATCGGAATTAAAGATATAGATTGTATTCATAAAACGCTGATACTGGATCCACAACTGGAAAACAAATATGTAAATGAAAATTAGAGGGAAATACATAAAAAAAAATAAAAACAAGTGAAGGCCTCATATTATGGGATGGGCGAGGAAAAAACAATATTTCAGGACACACATATATGCTCTCCGATTTGCATTAAAACAATATATGCACGCTATTTTGTATTATTTGACGACTAATGAAAAGTTTGAGTCATAATATTTACTGTATACCTGCAAGTGGCAGCACACATACATACATACATACATGCATACATAGTACAACAAAACGGAAGAGTTTAATTATTTATAAGACCCACTAAAAAGTAAAAAAAAATAAAAAAAATAAATAAATAAGTAAAATAAGAAACATAAGGCAAAATAAAAAATAAAAATAAACGTACCTGCATATCTAGACCAATGGAATTTTCTTAGAAACACAAATATAATAAAAGTATAGAAAAAAGAAAATCTTGTATTTAGGCCTACAGTGCAAGGTTAACAACGCTTCAAATTCATAGCAAAGTCTAAAACTCCTTTATCTTTCCTTTTAATCGTCTGACACAATTCAAAGCTCACACCAGAGGCAGCTAAACATGCTAAACATTATGGAAGCCGACCGAAACCATTGAACACACACTTGACAGGGGGATTATTGGCACGCCTATTGTCTTCACTCATTTCCTATTCCACCGATCATGTCCACTTTGATTCCTTTCCTCTCCTTTTTCCAGTGGCTGTCCATTGTTCGTCTGTCCCGCCCACCTGCTAACCATCAGTGTGGAGTGTCGGTATCCCTTTTCATTTCCCTTTATCCCTTAGCCACCCTTCAGTTCTTCCCGTCTGGAGGGCTTTCATTAGAGAGAAAATGTGGAGAATAAGGGGAAGGAGGGAATAAGAAGGAAGACTAAAGTTGATACATAATAATGAAGGACTGGAGATTGAAAGAAAAAAAGACGTGGAATGATATGGAAGCTAAATTGCGTGGGATGAGAGAGAGAGAGAGAGAGAGAGAGAGAGAGAGAGAGATGAGAGGAGAGGAGAGAGAGAGAGGAGAGAGAGAGAGAGAGAGTCATGCCTTCGGGTTTTTTGCACGGATTCGCTCCTTCATGTCAGCTTACAATGAAGTTCTGATCTCAGTCCATAGCGCTTCACTTTAAAGATCACAGCAAGTCTCTCTCTCTCTCTCTCTCTCTCTCTCTCTCTCTCTCTCTCTCTCTCTCCTCTCCTCTCTCTCTCTCTCTCTCTCTCTAGTGTTTTTAATCTACCTTATGCACAGCAATAACACCAGCAACAACAACAACAACAACAACAACAACACCACCACCACTACCACCACTACCACCACCACCACACCCACCAACAACAACAACAACAACAACAACACAACAACACTATTACTTGTAAACATTACTGAAAAGTCAAAATGCTGCTTGTCATTATTCATTCTATATATACATTTTTTTTCATCTCCCAGTTATTCTTAAAAAAAAAAAAGTAAAAAATAAGATAACGCTACATCTCAAAATCTGAACACAACTCTTTCATTATGTAGGTCGTTCTTTTGTTATTTTGGCTAAAAAAAATAATAATAATAAGACAACTAATTTATTTTTCTGTAATTCTACCTTTTTCTTAGGGAACAACACACACACACACACACACACACACACACACACACACACACACCACACACACACACACACACACACACACACACGACACACACACACACACGTCAACTCTCTTCCTTGCACCTGGAAGCAAAAGAAAAGAATAAAACCCCGCGTCCCAACTTCTTCCACTTATAGACGAGAAAAAGAAGGGATCGTAACAACTAATCCATACGGCAATCTTGTGCGTGTCAAGGCGAAGCTTAGACAGACACGACAGGTGAAGGAGAAGGGACATCACACTCCCCTAGGATGTCCATCAATATTGCATAGTCTCTACCTGCACGTGACCCGACCAGGTGATGTTCTGGTGAAGATAAATTCCACCACTGTGTCAATACATTATACGCAGTGGCTTTCGAGATGGAAGAGGAGGAGGAAGAGGAGGAGGAGGAGGAGGAAGAGGAGGAGGAGGAGGAGGATGAGGAGGAGGAGGAGGAGGAGGAAGGAATGAATTATTGACTTTTAGAGACACCTTAACAAGAAGAAGGAACATGGGGGAAGGAGAAAGAAAAGAAGGACAGGAATTGAGTGGGATCTCAGGCGAGCTGGAAGATTTACACATAGCAGCTGGAGGTTCACTGCGCTGCTCAAAGGACACTGGCTGGCTGTGATGCATGAGTGATGACCTGAAAGGCACGTGGCAGACCTTTTGAACTATTGCCCATCTTATGGTGTATCTAATAATAGTACAGAGCAAAACTTTTACTATTTTACTTTTTTTTTTACTATTTCTACTATTTTTACTATTTTTGGGATTTATTAGTGTCTTACTTGATCTTACACTGTACTCAGTTGACGGCAAAAAATTAGTTTCTCTTTAACATCTGTATGCAATGAGACAACAAGGTATATTCTATCTTGCCTGGAGCAGCCAAGTGATATATCTCGCATGAGGAGGTCGGAGTGGAGAAAACAGAGATTTAGATGCTTTCTGGGGAGACGAGGAGGCGAGGAGGCGAGGAGGACTGATCCCACCACTCTGTCTGTCAGCCTCATAAAGTAAGCACTACAGCAGACGATGAGGCTTTAAGAGAGAGAGAGAGAGAGAGAGAGAGAGAGAGGAGAGAGAGAGAGAGAAGAGAGAGAGAGAGAGAGAGAGAGAGAGAGAGGAAGCTCGTCTTTTATGGGCTGTTTGTCTGCCTTCATTCCCGCGCACCATCCGATTTCAGGAGCGAGTCTTGTTGTGGGAGATTCGCTTCTATGCGGCAGATAAACTTTTATGAGGCGACCGTAGTAAGTGATTCTTTGTACTACTTGAATAGATGCGCATTTAGGAAAGAGGAGACAGAGAGAGAGATGTGGATGAGGAGGAGGATGAGCGGGAGAGACAAAGACAGGAGGGAGAAAAACTGGGGAAAGTAAGGGGTAAGGGAGGTATTGGAAGTTTGAAAAGATGACGTAGGGAAAAAAGAAGGGAGATAACGATAAATGGAAGGAATAGAAGGAGAAAAGGAAGAAGAGAGGAAGGAAAGGATGAAGGAAGGTAGGGTATGAAGAAGGATAAGTAAAGAAAGAATAAGGATTGGTAGGGAGGATGAGAGGGAGATGTTAAAAGAAGAGAAGAATATATAGTAAAGAAAAAAGAAGTAAAGAAAACGAGGAGTGAATGTAAGTAAAGAAGGAAAGGAGAGACAGATAAATAAAGGAAGATAAGTAGAAAGAGAGGAAGAAAAGAAAAAGGGACGTTAAAAGAGATGGAGAAAATGAGAAAGAAAGGAGGGAAGAATGGATATATGGAGGGGAGAGAGAGAGAGAGAGAGAGAGAGAGAGAGAGAGAGAGAGAGAGAGAGAGAGAGAGAGAGAGAGAGAGAGAGAGAGAGAGAGAGAGAGAGAGAAAATATATTGTCGTTACCTTGCTTACAAGAGTTCTGTTCTTGTCTCCTTATTTACCACTCTAACCCGCCTCTCTCTCTCACTCATACCCACTCACTCTCCCTCTCTCACTAATACCCTCTCACTCTCCCTGTTTGTTTACCTTCTCTCATCTGTTTAACAGTATTTGTCGCTCTCCGCTCTTATTTCCTCTCTTTCATCATTCTGTTTCCTCTTCCTCTTCCCGGCTGCGGCCCTTGTAATGAACGCTAAAGCCTCTCTCTCTCTCTCTCTCTCTCTCTCTCTCTCTCTCTCTCTCTCTCTCTCTCTCTCTCTCTCTCTCTCTCTCTCTCTCTCTCTCTCCAGTCCCTACTCTTATTCAATCTTTCTTTTGAGCGGCACTGAACTTCGGTTTAAGGTTGGAATTCCTATGAAAATTTTCTCTCTCTCTCTCTCTCTCTCTCTCTCTCTCTCTCTCTCTCTCTCTCTCTCTCTCTCTCTCTCTCTCTCTCTCTCTCTCTTGTTTATTTACTCCTACTCCCTTTTGTTTCTAACGGCTTGCTTTATTTTATTAACATCTCTATCTTACACTTTCCACTTCCATCTTTCTATTTCATTTTCAATTACATTTTGCCTTTTTTACTTCATACTCATTTTTTATCCTTTCATCTTTATTTACTATAGATATATATTTTTTTTATTTGTCATCTTTATTTAAATTTTAATCTTCTCCCCTTTTAATTCACTCCCCCCACTCTCTCTCTCTCTCTCTCTCTCTCTCTCTCTCTCTCTCTCTCTCTCTCTCTCTCTCTCTCTCTCTCTCTCTCTCTCTCTACTCTACCTTGTCCATTCATTCCCCGCCCGGTCCATGTACTGACACGCGTTACATCAGCCCGGCACAGCTACTATTAATTCTGTCACTCACCTTCCTTCTCTACCCTCTCTTATTTTTACTTAAAGCCCTCTTCCCTTAACTCCATTGGTTCCCCTTTTTATATCCTCGTTCGTTCCCCCTTCTCACTCGCTCTGTGTGGCTGGGAGTTCGTCTCTCTCTCTCTCTCCTTCTCTCTCTCTCTCTCTCTCTCTCTCTCTCTGACAATAAAAAAGTGAGATGTTTGAGAGAGAGAGAGAGAGAGAGAGAGAGAGAGAGAGAGAGAGAGAGAGAGAGAGAGAGAGAGAGAGAGAGAGGTAACTTAGTGGAGAAAATATTTGTTTATGCCTCTTAACCCAAAACAGCATTTCCAGGAAAACTTTAAGGGAATTATACTCAGTGTTCTTTTGCTCCCCTTTTCTCTCTCTCTCTCTCTCTCTCTCTCTCTCAGATGTTACGAGTAAGAAGTCTGATGTTGCTGATGCGTATGTGCAACCTTTAGTTCATTGCATTGTGTGTGTGTGTGTGTGTGTGTGTGTGTGTGTGCAAGTTAAAGTCCAAGTAAGGGATAGTATACGGGTAGGGGGGTTTGTCTTTGTGTGTGGTTAAGGCTTTCAAATTTCCAAAAAGAGGAATTAATACGCGCTGGAGGTAAAAAATGAGGTGCATAAAGGAAAATAGTCCTCACTGACCACGCTTGTAAAAAACACACACACACACACACACACACACACACACACACACACACACACACAAATTGGTCTCATAGTATGGACCAGTAGTAGTAGTAGTAGTAGTAGTAGTAGTAGTAGTAGTAGTAGTAGTAGTAGTAGTAGTAAAAGAAGCAGTAGGCCTAATTGTAGTTGTAGACTCAGCTATCGTAACAGTAGTGGTCGTAATCGTCTTAGTTTCAATCGTAGTTATTGACTTCTTTTAGTAGTATTCGTAATCGTAATTGTAGAGTCGTAGCGGTTGCTGTTGTTATTGTACCTGCAAGAGAGAGAGAGAGAGAGAGAGAGAGAGAGAGAGAGAGAGAGAGAGAGAGAGAGAGAGAGAGAGAGAGAGAGAGAGAGAGAGAGAATGATGAAGCAGACTTGTACAAACTATACAAATATGATAAGGAATCACGTGGGGAAACTGTTACACTTCGCCGAGTACAAAGGTAACACAATGGAAAGTAAGCGAAACATGATTCACGGCAGAGCAAAATGGAAGGGATGAGGACATACGAGCATCAAGAGGAAGAAACGTATCCAGAACAAAAGTAAACAGAATGCAATAGTCTCAAGCAGGATGAATAAAAGTGATAATTATTGTCTTCACCTTTCAATTAAAAAAACTAACAAGCTAAGCAACAAATGGAAAAACATCTTTAACACAAAGAACACAGCGCAGCACTTACTCTGTTTTGCGGACGCATTCTATTCTTTCTGCTATGAGAAGTGTAAGGATAATTACTGTTATCACCAGTTAAACTCAAGAAAAATTTTATTGACACCATTAAGTCGCAAAACTACGCAGAAGTCACTACTCTGTGCTACAGAAACATTCTGATGGTGGTATGGATTACTATAAATAATGTAGCGCGCGGAACACAAAGAAGAAGCCTGTACGTCGTAAAATAATTAACAAAAGAAAGGTCTGGACAGTGATGTCCTACGCAATCAGAATTAACATGTTTTTATAACGTTAGGTAAGACTTCAGGGCCACGGACTTGGTGATGTGTGAATTAGGATGAAAAAACGAGAGAAAAAAACTGTTAGGTAATCATACACCAATTAGTGTGAATTCCGTACTATGTAAATCACTTGCGGTTGTAATCATCTGCATAACACCACCCATGGAAAAAAAAGTATATATATATGTGTGTGTGGCAATTAGTGCCTCACTCTTTTTTTACTTGTAACATACTTCTATATTTTTTATTGAATGTTTTTTTTTTCTTTCTGTGGCAAATTGCTTTCACTATATAACCGTTTTGTTATCTGAATAGATGTATATCCAGATTACAGTTTTTTTATCAGTTCATTGCTAATCACATGTTTCAAAACGCGACATTTATTTTGGTATTTATCTTTTATAGTAAATTACCTGCTTTGCACAAAATATGTTGTATGTTTCACTTGGTTTTGTATTTGTGTACAGCAGTATTTCTAACGTAACATTGTTTTTTACCTGTCCATAGCAAGTTACCTTCCCCTACAATTCTATTAACTTCCTCGGTGGTGCACATTTCCCTTGGTGAAAACTTTTGATTAGGTTTCACGCGGAGTCCAGAAAGAAGTTAGTGCTGCGCGGTGTGAAAAGAGGCGGCATGAATGGCTCGTCAATAGGCGAGGCAACACACGGAACCCTTAACAAGAGTCCATCAGGTAGACCCTTCAGTGTAAAGACGTGAGCCGAAGGGGAGTCACTATTGATGGTGTTTATGATTCTTACACACATCAACTTAGAATGAATATAAAAAAAAGGTTATATTTCTCTATCTTATAATGTAGAGGAGCAGATGAGAGGGGATCATTCACTATAAGTTTGGTTTTGAGTTTTATTGTTACTAAGATTTCAAAGTTTGTAATTTTGTGAAGTTACACTTATATAAACTTTCAAAATCATCAAAATCATTCATCAACAGCACCATACGTCCTGCCGT
Source organism: Scylla paramamosain (assembly GCF_035594125.1). Classification (NCBI taxonomy): domain Eukaryota; kingdom Metazoa; phylum Arthropoda; class Malacostraca; order Decapoda; family Portunidae; genus Scylla; species Scylla paramamosain. The sequence goes on along the minus strand of NC_087162.1, from coordinate 4,293,364 downwards.
GAACTGCAGATAGTATATTTACACATATGTGAGTCTAAGTAGATACTGCTTTTGTGCATTTATGTATCCAGACATTGAATCTTGGTTATAATCTATAGATACTGACTGCAGATATTTTATTTTGATACCTGAGATTCCACAGATAATTTTTAATCTTAATATAACACTGGATTGTTGAACCTTTTGTGTTTCTTCAATGCATATTAATTTGTCACCTGCGAAACGATGCAGCTAATCATCTCCGTGGCATATGAAAATAGTAATGAGAGAATAAAGCGTTAAAGAACATGGACTACATAACCGCGCGGTGACTAATACAACAATAAAAAGGTATTTCAATTGACAGTAGATAAGCAATAGTAAACTCTCACACGTCCGTTGACTTTTAGTTGTAAGATCAAGTGGTAAATTAATAAAGATTACGTTTAATATCCATTCTGTCTTACATTTCAGCGTAATGTGAACACCTTGATGACATGATTCATTAATCCGGTTTTCTACAGTGAATAAGATTATATCAACCTTACATATACTGAATAAGACTGTAACGCTATATAAGCTTCGCATCTAATCTTACCAAAAAGACTGGAACAACTGGAAAATAGTGTTACGTACGTGTGCGTGTGTGTGTGTGTGTGTGTGTGTGTGTGTGTGTGTGTGTGTGTGTGTGTGTGTGCGCGCGCTTCCGGAGACAGACAGAGAGAGAGAGAGAGAGAGAGAGAGAGAGAGAGAGAGAGAGAGAGAGAGAGAGAGAGAGAGAGAGAGAGAGAGAGAGAGAGAGAGAGAGAGAAATTAATAAGTAACAATAAACTCTTGCTGCATTTTACTCAACCTACCAATTAACTTAACCGTTATCTACGCATC
>NC_087162.1:4282500-4285000 GCF_035594125.1 Scylla paramamosain | reverse complement strand
CTCTCTCTCTCTCTCTCTCTCTCTCTCTCTCTCTCTCTCTCTCTCTCTTGAACTACCTCCCTCCTCCTCCTTCTCCTCCTCCTCCATCTTGGTCTCCTGTGGTTCTTCCTGTTGTTCAGTTTTATTTACAGCTACATTCTCCTCTTCCTCCTCCTCTTTTCTTTCCCTTTATCTCGGCTCTCATGCTTTCTTGTGCTTTCTCCTTCGTACTTCTCTTGTATTTCTTTTCTTTTTTTTTCTTTTTGCATATTCTCCAATCTATATTTTCAGGAACACGTAAAATTGTTATGTAGTGTTTTCTATTCATTCTTTTCTTTTGTTTTCTTCATAAATTGCTTCTTAGTAATAGTACGAGTATTCCCTGCTTCCTGTTATGTAAGACGAATGAAGATTATATTGAGGTCTTTTACAGTTTTAATGATAAATGTGTTTTGTCTATTCTTTTAATTTTACGCAGAATTTTCTTTATCGTGACATTACCTATTTTTGAGTTAAAGGCAGGCTGTAGTCTAGTATGAGACAGTTTACATTTGGAAAATTTTGTGACCTTATATTTAAAATTTTCTGTCTGTTCACTGTTTTTATGATAAACATACAGAGTCTCCATAACATCTACTTGTTATTTACTTTACTTATCTCCAAGGTAAATGAAGGAAGATTGTAGTCAGGAATGAAGCAATGCCACAATGAGTCAGTCTTGAGGTCATATGTTCTAGTGTTTTCTATTATTTTGGTACAGATTTACAATACTTATAATATTTCGTAGTATATTTGCAAGGTAAATGAAAGAAGATTGCACTCAGGAATAAGACAAGTCCACAATGAGCGAGTCTTCAGCTCGTATCTTCTAGTGTTTTCAGTCTGTTTTCTTCTTTATACATTATTTAGATTATCCACAACATTTCCTAGTTTATCTGTGAGATAACTGAGAGACCACTGCAGTCAAGAATGAGATGAGTCCACAGTGAGTCAATTCAAGGTCATATATTTTAGTATTTTCAGTCTATTATCTTTTTCCATGAATACTTCACAATATTTACTAGTTTATTTTTTACGGCAAATGAAAGAAGATTACAGCCAGGCATGAGACAAGACCACAGTGAGTGAGTTTTCAAGTCGTAATGCCTGTTTTCAGGAAGCCAATTACGAAGAATCACACCGGAGAGACTCTTCTTTTCTCTCTTGGTCTCTGTCTCTTTCTCTCTCTTCTGCACCGAGCTTCAATTAGCGACAAGGGAAAAGTTTATAATCGTTCACATGCCCTGTGTAAAGTTTGCTTATTTGTGTGTCTCATTTACTGATGTGCATATACTGTAGTTGTCCTTTCTTTTTTTTATTTGTTTTCTCTCCTCTTCCTCCTCCTCTTTCTCCTCTTCTAGCTACACATTTCCTTTTTTCTCTCTCTCTCTCTCCCTCTCCTCCGCCTCGTATTTTCACATTTACATCCTCTTTCTCATGTTTTCTTATGCTTCCTCTATCTTCTTTTTCTCCCCAGCCTGTTCTCATTCTTGTCTCGTTTTCTATCCTTTCTTATCTTTTATTCCTCCTGCTCTTCCTTACTCCTCTTTATCCTCGTCATTTCCCATATATCTTTTTCATCCTCCTCTCATTTTCTCCCTCCTCTTCTAATATCTCCTACTTCTCTTGTATTTCCTCCCATTTTTACAGTATTTTTTTTTACATTTATTCCTCTAAAACTTATTCATGGAGTGACGACTGAGATGCCATAAAAGTACGAACACACACACACACACACACACACACACACACACACACACACACACATTCTCTCTCTCTCTCTCTCTCTCTCTCTCTCTCTCTCTCTCTCTCTCTCTCTCTCTCTCTCTCTCTTTCTCTCTCTCTCTCTCTCTCTCTCTCTCTCTCTCTCTCTCTCTCTCTCTCTCTCTCTCTCTCTCTCTCTCTCTCTCTCCACACGATGAAATAAACGAACAAAAAAAAGTCATATGCAGGCACTGAGTAAGGCAGGCTATTCTTTAAGCATTTCTTAGTAGGTAATTTGCATATATAAACAGGATCATTTAGGCAGCAGACTTCCTGGAGCGGCGCAGGCAAGCAAGGCGTGTGAAATATGTGCCACTTTTTAGTACTCTACCTTTGCACTCTATTAAGACGGAAAATCAGACCGTGGTAAATTGCCCCTGTAAATTATCTCTGTAAAAAGAAAAGAAAGAAAGAAAGAAAGTACATGCATAATTGAAAGCGGAGAGGGTACTTACCTGCCCCACCTGAAGCCCTAATGGAACCTTAATATTGGGGTGAAATTGGTGTGTTATATGGAAATAAGCTTTCAGTTAATACACGTGGTGAGTAATCCCCAATACATTCTCTACGTGAAAACTACTTGTATGATTAAAGAAACCGTAACGATACCAGTTAAGAAAACATTACTTGGCTATATGAGAACCCTTAAGAACCCTGCGATATTAAGGCGAAATTAGTCTGTTACTCTTTTTCTGATGCATAAGTGGGGGAAAGTGCT
>NC_087162.1:4267500-4277500 GCF_035594125.1 Scylla paramamosain | reverse complement strand
GAGAGAGAGAGAGAGAGAGAGGTGGATATATGGATGTAGAGGCAATAGTTATGTGGGGAACAGCGTGGTACGATGACGTTGGGCTTATGGCGCCGTGTAAGTGACAGGAGAGAGAGAGAGAGAGAGAGAGAGAGAGAGAGAGAGAGAGAGAGAGGAGAGAGAGAGAGAGAGAGAGAGAGAGAGAATAAACCCAACTTGATATTACGAGTCCAATAAGAGGCGTGGCACACACACACACACACACACACACACACACACACACACACACACACACACACTTTCATATCTTTAATCTGCCGCTGCCTACCTGGAGTCTAATGCACGTCGAGTGTGTCATCGCATCTGTCACACCTGTCTTTCACGCCGCCGAGCCGATTAAAAAATAAATGTGTTGGAATAAAATCTCTACTTGCTGACCACGCTAAGGTTCATATTCAGCAACGCTTCGCTCTCTCACCACGACTATTTACAAAGGCCACAGAGACAATTAGCTGTTTTCAAGAATGTTTCCACCGTTCATAATGTAGAAATCAAGTCAGTCAGTTACTAATACCATAAAAATACACTTAAAAACCGGTGTAACTTCAACTAAAATCTTTTGAAAGCAGTGGAGGTGCGGCGCGGAAGTGTTTCAGAATGTGTCCCTGTGTTCTCTGAAGGGACTCGAGGTTTACTGGGGTGTTATTCCTTTGGGGACAGCGGGCGAAGGTCTTGGGAACACTTTATTCTAACGAGAGGGAGTGACATTTTTTTTCTCCATTGTTGATCCCAGAGAGAGAAAGAGAGAGAGAGAGAGAGAGAGAGAGAGAGAGCAGACAGAAAACCGTTTAAAAGCCCCATTTCTCCATTCACTCCGCGTGTCATGGCTGTGGTAATGACGCTCTTCCACGGCCTCATCTCTCAGCTCCAAGCGATTCTGGCGGCTATTAGCTGGACGAGAAAGAGGCTCCAGCTAATGTAACTGCACAGACTACAATTACCATTCGAATCGATACCAAAGCGTTATTGACACAATCTTCCGAAGTCGTGTCTCTTCCTTTTATGAACCTATTGAGTCTGAACGGTTATTTGCTAGTTAGTGCACGTAACTATGTTGTGAAATAAGTAGCGTTTTTTTTTTTTTTTTTGCTGTGTGTTGTGTATTAATGTGTGGTTATATCATAGTACACATGTTTTATACTGTAATTTTTTTTTTACCTGTGTTTGTCGGAGAAAAAAAAAGGGAGGCTTGTATGTGATGTTAATTAGTGTATGGATGCTGTTACGTAATGAACGTACATACAACTCTATAAATTTGCTTCTATATCTTCAATGAATTATTATCAGCCTTAAAATTCTAAACCCCGCAGCAAAAAAAAATAGTATAGAAACACCAAAGAACTTCACATTTACGTAAAGAAAAGATCGCATTTTACCACAGCCCAACACAACTCACCTGTACGCGCATAATGAATCAACATACCTGAATCACTATCAATTTGAGATTACGCAGCTTTAATTACGACAGTCCATCAGGTGTAAAGGAGGTGAGAGGGTTTCATTACACCTTGACTCACCTTACCTGCGATAATTCAATATACCTGAATCACTATCAACCTGAGAATATGCAGGTTTGATTACGACAGTCTATCAAGGTGAGGGTGGTGAGAGGGAAGCTGCTGTTCTCCATCAGATGCGTACAGCTCGGCGCCTCGCTTGTGTGTTGCAGTTCATTAATTAAAGTGTGATGCCTCCCAAGCTTGTTCGTGATCTCTCCTCTCCTTCTCTCCCTCTCCGCTCTCTCTTTCTTCCCCTTCTGAACTTGTGGGACGGTTGCTAATCCCTCCTATTTCTTCCATTTCTCTCTGTCGCACTTTCCTTTATATTTGTTGTTTTACGTATGATTTCCCTTTACCGCTTCTTGTCTTCTCACTAAAGCGTAAAATGAGAGGATAAGAATTAATAAACTGATTGGGAGTAGTCTTTGCGGCTTGAGGTAATACCATCAACCAGCCAATTAATTTTTGCCCTCTGCCTTTTCGCGGGTGTATAATAGCTTCAATCTTGCAAATCCTCCTCTGTTTGTCTTCCCCCCTCCTTCACTTACTTTTGCATGTTTCTAGTCCGTTTCATATCCTCTTTTTTTTCTGGGTTTCTTTCACTTGTTAATTCATATATGCTATTGTTATTACTACTTTCCATTTTCCTCTATTTCCTCGCCTTCGTCTACATCCTCTTTCCCATGTTTTCTGCTTCCTTACTCCACCTCGTGCTTGTACTTATTCTCGTCTACATCTCTTCCTCTTCGTTCCCTTCCTTTACTTCTTCTTCAACCTACTTTTTTTTCGATCACATCTTCCCTCCCCCCGGCCTCCTCCTCGTCCTCCTTCCCTATTCTTGTCCCTCTCCCCTTTCTCCTCCATCACACCATCGTCCTGCTGCTCCCATCATGCAAGCAATAACCTATCAAAACCTCCGCTATCAGAGGCAAGGATTACCCCAGCACTATCACGACCGCCACAGCAACGATACCTCCAGAGGAAGCTTGGCGGTACTGTCACCGAGTTAGGGCCCTGCAATCACCCACGCCTCCTTCCTTCTGTGTGTGGCTTGTATTGCACGTCGCAGCGTTTCTGAATATGATCAGTTCCAATTCGGTAATCTGATTATGTAACCAGTGCCGATAACAAGTATGAGGGGGTGTGTGAGTACGAGAAAGTGATGACTGAAGAGGAGTGAGTAGCAGTGTTTAAGGGAGTGTTAGGAGTTTGCATGCAGGTATAAGGAAATGACCAAGGCGGAGGCTGAGTTTTATTTTTCGGGTGGGGAGATATACGAGGCGTTTTGCAAAGGATGTAAAAGATGCGAGGCTGCTTAAAATTACGAGGGTGTAGAATGTTAGGGTGTGGAACCATTGTAGGTATGAGTAAAGGGTGTACAAGTGTGTAGGGGAAAAGTGTGATTGTGTGTGTGTAAGCTTTGAGGTAAGAGTGTGAGGGCTTAAGAGGGGATGTCAGGGAGTATTAAGTGGTAATGAAGGCATATGAACGGAGGAGGGTTTATGCAGATACAGGAGCGAGCAAAGGGGCGCGTGCTGAACGATGTAGAGGCGGAAGGGAGGCTGTGAAAATATAATGAAGGTATGAGGGTAAGGCTAAATTTAAGGCGTTAGGGGATGGCACGAGAGAGAGAGAGAGAGAGAGAGAGAGAGAGACGAGAGAGAGAGAGAGAGAGAGAGAGAGAGAGAGAGAGAGAGAGAGAGGGGTACCGTGGTTATGACAGGCTAGAGACGTGATATAGAGCAGTAGGGGACTGTGTAGGAGAGGAAGCATTTAGGCCAGAGTAACTTTAGGTAAGCAAGAGAGCGAGACAGAAAAGGATAAAAAAAAAAAATAATCGTAGAGAGAATACCTTGGATATTTCTTTACGTGTACTGGAGAGGGGAGGGCGAAAGGCTGATGCGGGCCAGTTAGCAAACACACACACACACACACACACACACACACACACACACACACGCAGACTGAGAAGGGTTGTGTTTGCTGAGTGTAAGTATAGATGGCGCTGTTGAAGGTACAATAGCATTACACTGCAAGCTGGCACGGACACTCTTTCCCTTTGAATTACCTGATGTCTGAGGCTCTGTATTGCTGCTGGCTGGCTGCTCCGTCCCTCCTCCTCCTCCTCCTCCTCCTCCTCCTCCTCCTCCACCTGGTAAAGTTAAAGCCTGAATCCACATGCGGGTCAGGTCAGGAAAACTGTTGTTGAATAGCACCGGCCATTTCGACACCTCTTGGGACCTCTTGACCTTCTATTACCCCCCCTCTCTCTCTCTCTCTCTCTCTCTCTCTCTCTCTCTCTCTCTCTCTCTCTCTCTCTCTCTCTCTCTCTCTCTCTCTCTCTCTCTCTCTCTCTCTCTCTCTCTCTCTCTCTCTCTCTCTCTCTCTCTCTCTCACACACACACACACACACACACACACACATACACACCAAGACCCTCCCCCAACCCTCTCTTCATCCCCAGACACCACACCGCCTCCTCCTCTCCCTCCTCCCGTCTGCGCACCTCATTCCCGCCTCGCTAAGCCTTTGCTGGCGATGTAATTTCTGGTGGGAGAGTAGCGCCCACTGTTGCAGGCTGGGCTGAGGTGCAGTGGGCGGCGGCTGCGGCGGTGTTACAGGCAACAAAGAGTCACTTCCACTCCCACAGCCACTCCTCCCCTCAGACAGTGCCCACGCAGAGGCCATAATATTTTCAAAATCACCTTCCGCGCCCCTGACCGCCTCCCTCCTACGTTCTCGCCAGCCAGACGCTCAAATCCCACGTCCAGCGGCCCCTCCTCCGCCACCCTGTCACCCCGCCGCCTCGCCTCCCTGTCACTCGCCTGTCCTACCCGCTTCTCTCCATCCTTGGTAAAAATGGGTGCTGTGTCAGGCATAACAGGCCATCCCACCCTGCTCTTCCTGTCTAATATATATATATATATATATATATATATATATATATATATATATATATATATATATATATATATATATATATATATATATATATATATATATATATATATACGAGTATATTACGGTCTTACGGAAAGGAGGAATGTGGAGGTCAATCTTTTTCTAAGTAATGTATTAAAGGCGATTTTTTTTTTCTACTTGACTACATACTTTCTCTCTCTCTCTCTCTCTCTCTCTCTCTCTCTCTCTCTCTCTCTCTCTCTCTCTCTCTCTCTCTCTCTCTCTCTCTCTCTCTCTCCCTCTATTTTTTTTCGTCTCACTAATTACCTACAAAGAGATCGCGTATGTTAGTGTTTTTTTTTTTTTTCCGCTGAGATAAAGTGTTTTTTTTCCGCTGAGATAAAGGTACTAAGTGTTATTTTTCCTTGTCCTACATACGTGACTATTTTTTTTTTAATCTTCCTCGCTGCCACGTGTACATACGGCTACTGGCCTCTTCCTGTTGTTTTTATGGTGTGTGTGTGTGTGTGTGTGTGTGTGTGTGTGTGTGTGTGTGTGTGTGTGTGTGTGTGTGTGTGTGTGTGTGTGTGTGTGTGTGTGTGTGTGTGTGTGTGTGTGTGTGTGTGTGTGTGTGTGTGTGTGTGTGCGTGCTTGCTTTGCTTCTCAGAATTTTTAAAGTTCTTATAATGAGACAGTGTGGGTAGGAAACATGACCTATCTACTCGTATATCCTGTAACTAGCTTTATTCCAACATCTTAACGATTTTTCCCAGGACAAATTCATTGCAGTTTCATATCAAGCAGCTTTGGATGTCACTTTTTATCTCCCATTCAAAGTAACAGTAATTTTTAATGATGGTCTACTTTATGTGTCTGTTCTTTATCATAATATTATAGTAATTTTATTTGACAGCATTGGATATAACTTTTCCCAGGCAAAGTAACACAAGTAGTTTTTCATAGCCACCTATTTGTTTATCATTTTTTTTTTTTTCATTTTTTTCTCCAGTAATTCCCTCTCAGTCTTGGCGGGAGTGATTACGGAGGGCTGTTGTGGCCTGAAGCTGTGTCGGGATTAGCTGAAGGCGGCGCTGCAGCAGGACGACGGGGGCGTGTAATGGAAGAGGCCGGGTCGTTGTGGATTAGGAGGATCAGCTGCATCGATCCTTCTGTGGGGGTTTATTCTGGGCTTTATTTTGTCGGAGCAGCGGCAGTGTGTGGTTGGGTACCCCGTTGCTGCGTCAAGTAATGCCCCGCGCGTAGCCAGGCTAATGCGCCGCCACCATTGAGTAAATTAAATGTTCATGGCCTTTCCGCCGCCGACAATTCACGTAAAAGGAAAGCCACTAAAGCAAATGAATGAAAACTTATGTAATATTGGTAAAACGACGAATTTGAGGCAGTGCAAATCTGGTCATTTATGTTAAGGGCCTCGTGTGGGTGTCTCTCTCTCTCTCTCTCTCTCTCTCTCTCTCTCTCTCTCTCTCTCTCTCTCTCTCTCTCTCTCTCTCTCTCTCTCTCTCCATTCATCTATATTTTTTGTCATTCTTTTGTTTTTCCTCGACCTTGTTCTCCTTGTCTTTATCGTCCTCCTCCTCCTCCTCCTCCTCCTTTTCCTTTTCCTCCATCCACCCACACAAACCACACAGATTCCACAAAGTCCATGGAAATATCTCAATTTTTTCTCTTGCCCTATTTTTCTTGTCTTCCCTTCACCTCCCCCGCCTCTCTCTCTCTCTCTCTCTCTCTCTCTCTCTCTCTCTCTCTCTCTCTCTCTCTCTCTCTCTCTCTCTCTCTCTCTCTCTCTCTCTCTTTTCATCCACAGCAACGTAATCCGACGCTAATTTTCAGGATGCCCGGGTGTCTGTTGATCTTTTGGCCAGGATTCGTATTTCTATTTTATTTCCCAGTTTAGATTTTTTTTATACAGACATTTTCTCCTCCCTCTCTCTCTCTCTCTCTCTCTCTCTCTCTCTCTCTCTCTCTCTCTCTCTCTCTCTCTCTCTCTCTGCCTGTCTGTCTCTCTCTTGTCTGTTTCTGTGTGTGTGTGTGTGTGTGTGTGTGTGTGTGTGTAGGGCCAATGCATTCCGCTTAGTGATCGACTCCCTAGCCATATATCTAAATGCAAGTAGATGGATGGATCGAAACGAACAGATGTGCCAGTAGACAGATAGATAAACAGAGAGAGAGACAGATAAGTAGGAAACACCTAGATGGATAGATATACGTACCTAGATAGATAGATATAACTGATGGATGTAAAATGTTATGTACTACGAATAATTCCACTTTGGTCGAAAAATTAATGTTTTATTGATAAGTAATAAATAAGCTTTGAAGTGACTTTTTTCCTTTTGCCGCTCCCGTAGAGTAAAAATTTCTGGGATGTCTGTTTGTTTGTCTGACGTTTGTTTGCCTGTTTGTGTGCCTCTCTGTCAGTCTGTCTGTCTAGCCGGCTGTTTGCTGCATTGTCTATTTGTTTCTGAAGCTGTCTGTAGGTGTGTGTCTGTGTGTGTGTGTGTGTGTGTCTGTGTGTGTGTGTGTGTGTGTGTGTGTGTGTGTGTGTGTGACTGACTGACCATCTACCTCTATTTCTCCAGCAACGTTTTGAATTACTTTTGTTTCAATTTCTTAGACAGTAAACTCATCTCTCTCTCTCTCTCTCTCTCTCTCTCTCTCTCTCTCTCTCTCTCTCTCTCTCTCTCTCTCTCTCTCTCTCTCTCTCTAGATTTGTTTCTTTTTTATATTAATTTGTAAAAGTGCGCTCTCTCTCTCTCTCTCTCTCTCTCTCTCTCTCTCTCTCTCTCTCTCTCTCTCTCTCTCTCTCTCTCTCTCTCTCTCTCTCTCTCTCAGACTAGATTTTAGTTTCTCCTCTTGTTTCAATTTATCGAAGTGCTCTCTCTCTCTCTCTCTCTCTCTCTCTCTCTCTCTCTCTCTCTCTCTCTCTCTCTCTCTCTCTCTCTCTCTTACTAGATTTTAGTTTCTCTTGGTCTATTTGTCAAAGTCTCTCTCTCTCTCTCTCTCTCTCTCTCTCTCTCTCTCTCTCTCTCTCTCTCTCTCTCTCTCTCTGACTATTAGGTTTTACTTTACTTTGTACCAATTTGTCAGTATTCTCTCTCTCTCTCTCTCTCTCTCTCTCTCTCTCTCTCTCTCTCTCTCTCTCTCTCTCTCTCTCTCTCTCTCTCTCTCTCAATACAGAACACAACCAGGAATCAGTCTCCCCTTGATCCAGGTACCGTTTACCTTTAAGGCGGCCAGACCACCTCAAATTTGCATCATCATTCCTAACACACCCCTTGGCACACCTGTCGCCCCTCCCATGAACACCCCACACCCCACCTGCCCCATATCTCCTCCCTCTCCCGATCCTCTGCCTCCTCTCCTTGTCTGACCTACCTCCTCTCATTCGCTTCTTCCTTCCCTCTCCTCGTCTCTCTCTCAGCATCCTTTTTTTTTTTCTTGTTTCTGTTCGTATTTTTCCTTCTTCCTTCTTTTTTTTCGTTCTTTTTTTATTGTTTTCTGTTTTTTTCTTCCTTCGTTCTTTCTTCCCTCTCTTCATTTCTGTTTTCTGCCTTTCTTTCCGTCTTTCTTTATTTACTTCTTCTTTTCGTCCTCTTTTTCTTCCTTTCTTTCTCCTCTCTGGTTTCTTTTCTTTCTTCCTTCCAGCATTTCCTTCTTTCATCCTTTATTTTCCCCAGCTTTCTTTCCTTTCTTCCTCCCATCCGTTCTCTTTCTTCCTTTCTTTATGTTCTCTCCTTCCCTTCCTTTCTTCCCTCTTTCCGGCATCTCTTTCTTTCTGTTTTCTCTCTCCTTTTTTTCCTTTATTCCTCTCAATTTCTCCTTTATTTTTCTCCCCTATTTTCTTTTTTTTCTTCCTTTTTCCGTTCTTTCTTTCTCCCTTTTATTTTTGCTTTTCTTTCTTCCTTCATTCCACCACCTGCTCCTCTCCATTTTCTCATCGCTTCACCTCTTATTCTCTTTTCTCTCTTTCCTCTTTCTCCACTTTCCTACGTTCACATCTTTCCTTCTCTTCCTCCCATCCCACACCTCACCTATTTCGTCTTCGCTCTCTCTCTCTCTCTCTCTCTCTTTTTTTTTTTTTTATTTATACCAAATACATCATAATTTACAGAGGGTGTCACCACTACATTACATAGAATATCGTGACAACTTAGAGACTAAAGGTTACATAGTTAATGTTACCTATCTAAAAGCCTCACTCTGTTTTTATCACTGCTGTCTGTATTGTGTCAGCCACTCGTTCACTTTACATTTAAAATTTTGCGTTGTCAAGTTCGCAATATTTTCAATGTTTTGCTCACTGGCTATGAGTTTATTCCACCAGCTCACATAAGTGTATATAAACTGTCTTTGGTGGTGCCATGTCCTGCACCGGGTTTGCAGCAGTTCCTCCGGGGCTGAGGTGACGGCTCTGGTAGCGACCTGGGCCAGTCGGGGAGGCTGCCGGAGTGACTGTAGGTGCGGCACACACTGTAGCTGCACCTTGAACATTACAGTGATTCCCGCCACGTCACACCGATGTTGGAGACTCTGTAATGCTGGTTGGTGTCCTGCCTCTCTGATGAGCCTTGCAGCCCTCTCTCTCTCTCTCTCTCTCTCTCTCTCTCTCTCTCTCTCTCTCTCTCTCTCTCTCTCTCTCTCTCTCTCTCTCTCTCTCTCGATTTATCTCATACCTTTTTCACTTCATTTCTTCCCTCTCTCTTTTTCTCTTCTCCCCTTCTCTACCTCCTCTCTTCTTCGTTTAGACTACCCTTCCTCTTCCTTCCTCCCTTCTTATCTTATCCTGCTTTTTCTCTTCTTTTTCCTTTTTTTGATTCCTCGTCTTATCTCATACTTCACTTCCCAACTCTTTGTCTTTCCTTTTCTTCTCCTTCCCATCTTTGTCTCTCCTCTCCCCTTTCTTCCTTCTTCCTGTTCCCATATTTTTCGTTTGTATAACATGGCATTCCCCTTCTCCCCCTTATCTTCTCTTCCTCACCTCTTTATATCCTCTTCTTCCTCTCTCTTTCTCTCCTTGTCTCACTCAAGGCATTTTTTTCCCTTCCTCCTCATCCTACTTCTTTTTTTCCTTTTCATCTCTTTATTTCTTTCTCCTTTATCTCCTCTTATTTATTTTAGTTCCTTTCTCCTACTTCCCCCTTTTTTGTAATTTCTTTAAAAGTTTTCTTTCTTACATTTCTCCTCGCTTAGTTTTATATATATTTTTTTTCTTTTTTTCCCATTTTTTTTAATTCCTCTTGTCTTTTCGAGTTCCTCCTTCCTCTCTTTCTCTTTCCCTTCCTTGCACCTCTTCATTTTAATTCCTTCCTCTTCTTTAATTTCCTTCCTTCTTCTGTTTTCTGCCTTCATTTCTTTTTTTCCTCGTTTTCCCCTCCTTCCTATTCTTCCTCTCTTTCTCTTAACCTTTCCCTTTACTTCCCATTTTCTCCTATCGTTTTCCCGTCGCTGTCCTCCTTTCCCACTTTTTTCTCCTTTGTTTTTATTTCCTTTCATTTCCTCCATTCACTGCATTGCTCTTTCTTTTTTATTGTGTACCATT
>NC_087162.1:4245000-4257500 GCF_035594125.1 Scylla paramamosain | reverse complement strand
GGGTCCAGATGGGCAAGCAGCCTGTCACAGCACCAGTAAGTAGAGCCTGGAGGTTGTAATGCAGTACAGAGTAAAATGTTGGTGTTATATATGGACAGAGGGGGAATGGGCATGGGTAGGATGTACGTATTTTCTCACTGAATATAAATTAGGGAGTCTGTGTAGAATGTCTTTTTTTCAATGAATGTTAATTGCATCAGGTAATTCGAATCAGGAATGTAATGTGAAGTGTTTAGAGATATTTAACGGAATTCATTTGGAGAGAAGAATCCAATTTCTAGTTTTTTTTTTCTCTCTCTTTTCTCGTGCTAGGATGTTGTGTATCAAGGTTGGAAATCGTATATAACCTTGTGAGTATAAATATATGTAAATAATATTAATCAAGTGAAGTTGGTGAAAATTCAAACACGTTCCTTTGAATCCACAAGTGCCTTTATTAAAAATTTAGAGACGCAACAAGCTCGTGCAGCATGAAGCACGGCGCAAGTCAGTTCCTCTGTACTGCATGGCACATTTTTCCCCAGCCGGTTCCAAGTCAACGCCAGCCAGACGGAATGGGGACGAGACTTCTTTATTACCCTATCTGTTTCATCGATTAGTTCTTTAAGATCACCTACCAAGCCGTCATATGAGGAATTAAATGTCTGTTGATGTACGGTTACTCTACTTAATCCTATATATTCCTCCTCCTTCTCCTCCTCGTCCTCCTCCGCCTCCTCCAGTTTCAAGTATTTAATAAAACTGAAAAACAAAAAAATAGCAAATCTCTAAAATTCCATCTCATAATAGAGATTAATTCTTAACGAACTTCTCTGTAAAAGAGATATGGTAATATACAAGTCTCGCCTACACCCAGCTCTCTCTATTATTCATATGTTAAAAATTATTTTTGTGTTCAAAGGAATAATGCGTTGATAATGAAAGATATTCAACTTTAACTATATTTCGTTTTCAAAGCTTACAATGAGGAAAATCATATTCTATGGACTGTTATAACTTTCTTTATTAATATTCTTGTACTTTTCACGATATAAAATTATGAAGTTTAGAGAAAAAATCTTTAATCACAAAAAATGTGTGTATTTTCTTTTCATGTCAAGGCTCCCTCCCAAGAAAAAATATTAAATTTTAAAAAAAATCTATTTGAGTATAGAGATTGGTTCCTTACTTAAGGAACCCATATTGTGTGTATGTTAAGCATTCTTTTGCTTTCATAGGAGTGGTGCGTAGCTAATGATATTCAAGTTTAACCGTATTTAATTTTTTTTAAGCAATGTTTAGAAAGTAAAAAAAAAAAAAAGACACTATATTGATTTATATAATCTTTCCACATAAGTATTTTTTTTTCTCGTGATTTAAAAATATATAGTTCTGAGTTTTTAATATATATATTTTTTTTTTTTCAGATCCGGACTTTTTTTTTTTTTTTTTTACGATGTCAAAATTTTATCTGATAGGAAAGATGGGCTCCTTATTTGGATCCTTAAAGGAGACACATTTTGCGTATGCCAAATACTCCTTTGTTTTTCATGGGAACGTTGCATGAGTAATAACATTTAAATTCAACCATATTTCACATTTAAACAAAGTTTAGAAAGTTAAAAACCACACTTTACTGATTGATCCTTTCTATTCTATATCCTTTCGATTCTAAAATCCTTTCTATTTCAAAATTTTTCTTTCACTTTTCATGATTTTAAAATTCTGAAGTTTGTAGAGAAATTTTTTATCTTTTCTTTTTCCATTTTTTTTCCGGGTACGGAACTTTTAAGGTGCTCAAAATATTTATATTCAATAACGTTAATGTGGTTGGTAACTTTTGCGGTTAATCAGTCAAATATGACAGACAAAACAATATCAAGATTACTGGTAAAAAACTAACGTTCAATTAAGCCTAACACTTATTCATTCGAATTATCCGTAATTAAAATTCTTTTAATGTCGACGATAGTATAACTGCTCCTACTTTTAATAACATAATTTTACTTCAATCCACGACTGTCGTACCAAACTGCAACAAAAACTTATTTTAATTTACCAAAGAAAATCCA
Source organism: Scylla paramamosain (assembly GCF_035594125.1). Classification (NCBI taxonomy): domain Eukaryota; kingdom Metazoa; phylum Arthropoda; class Malacostraca; order Decapoda; family Portunidae; genus Scylla; species Scylla paramamosain. The sequence continues at coordinate 4,255,449 of NC_087162.1, read as the reverse complement.
CTTCAGTGAGGTTGCTGCTTGTTACCTATACCTAGTATCGGATAGAAACAGCAGTAGTAACAGGTCTTATCTTTTCCATAAATTTTTGATGTAGTTTCTCCGTACTTCCTTTCCTACCAGTCGTGGTTGGAGGGAGCAGTGAGTGGGGAGGTGCTTTCATCTGTGCTATCCTATTTCTTCCAATGCGTTAGTACATCTCCCACAAACAACCTCGTAAAGACCAACAGGTCTGCGGCTCCTTGCTCATCCTTTGTGTTTATATTTCTTTACTAGCCTTTATGTTTCTCTCCTTCTCCTCCTCCTCTTCCTCACTTTCTCCTCTTCTGCCTTCTTCTCTTTTAACCTCTACACAGGCCACTTCACGCTAAGCTCCAGCCCCCACCACAGCACTGTTTGGAAGGGAGATGTTTAGTGGCGGTGGGAGGAGGACATAAAGTGGAGGAGGAGTGGGAGGTTGGAGGGAATAAGTGTGTGAGGGATAATGACGAAGGGGCCAACACCACCTCAATTTATGGTCGTATTATGAAAATCAAGCCACCCCCAAGCCCCCCACGGCAAGGGTAGCAGAGTGGCGTCGTCCTCTTCAGGAAAACACAGCGATCACCGACTTTAATTAGCGAGGGAGGCAGACTATCGCTTCTCTCCGCCAGTTAAGGAACGCCCGCCACCAGAGTTACGGGTTCATAAAGCAGCGATTATTTTCAGGGTTTCGGACTCGTTACTAATAATAAGCCGCTACGCAAAATTGTGATGAAGGAGAAAGATGTGTGTGGAGGCGGTGTGCAGCTGACGTGAGGTAAGGTGAGGTCGTGGGTATATGTATGAAGGTAAAAAAAAATCAGAAAGGTAAGGTTAAGTATAACTCCAGATTACCTCATTTACCTACACACGGATTTTACTGATGGCGGACTCCGAGATGTATCCGAATATGAGATGCATTCATTTTCACCTCTCTCTCTCTCTCTCTCTCTCTCTCTCTCTCTCTCTCTCTCTCTCTCTCTCTCTCTCTCTCTCTCTCTCTCTCTCTCTCTCTCTCTCTCTCTCTCCAGTTCTTGCTCCTATGCAATCCCTCCTTTGATCTCTCTCTCTCTCTCTCTCTCTCTCTCTCTCTCTCCTCTCTCTCTCTCTCTCTCTCTCTCTCTCCTCTCTCTCTCTCTCTCTCTCTTCTCTCTCTCTCTCTCTCTCCACTTCTTACTCTTATCCAGTCCTTCCTTTGAGATGCAGGTAATTTCTCTCTCTCTCTCTCTCTCTCTCTCTCTCTCTCTCTCTCTCTCTCTCTCTCTCCTCTCTCTCTCTCTCTCTCTCTCTCTCTCTCTCTAATGGTTTAAGTTTTGGGGAAGAAGCTTTAAAGTCTGGGCTGGAACACTTTTTTTCACGTTTGCCAGCTTGGTACGGCTGGGACAGGGACGAGACTAAGCCCCGATGAAGCAGATTGTTTTCTAAGTGGTACCCTGGGATTTCTTCTCTCTCGCTCGCTCCTTGTAATTCACTGTGCTACTCCTGATTCAAAGACCCTGAAAATTCTCTCCTAACCCCGATGAAGTGCGCTGCATAAGAGAAATACGTAATTTTTAGTTCCTAAGAGTCTTGTTATCATCGTGTTATTTTGTGTCTTTTTACGACTTTCGCCTTGTGGAGTCTTTTAATGTAAGATAATTATCATGGTCTAAGGTAACAAAATTAACGAAAAAAAAAGTTCCACTGAGATGCCTGTCCCTGAAGAGAGGTCAAAAAGAATCATGCCAAATTGGAGGATGTGTCTTGAGACCTTCCTCTTGAAAGAATTTAAGTCACAGGAAGGTGGAAATACAGAAGCAGGCAGGAGTTCCAGTGTAGTGAATTTGCATGACACGTTCCCTTTTATGTTTCTTGGTCCTAGTATATGTTCTCAGTTTTCTTTCGTCTCTCCTGCATTTGTATTCGCCCGTTCACCTTAACATCTAGCATGCTCTACTGGAAGTTAACTAAAATTTTCAAGTGCTGAACGTGAATTCTGCATTATCAACAAGAAAAAAAGCAAAAAGCAACGAGACCACAACTCTTCATCTTTGTGGTCTTTGAAAATTGTCTTTATGAGAGAAGTGAGAGAAGAAAATGCTTCATGACTGCAGTGTATTTGGGTCCCTCACTCACCTCTATATTTAGCAGCATTACCTGTGTGAGAGTTAGGGTAAGGTGTTAGTTGCATGTTTCACGTCAAGGTGGTCACTATATATAGGATAAGTGGCGTGTAGGGCTTTGTGTTTGTGTTTGCATGAGGAAAGGGTTTTTTCTTATAAAATCTTCCCGACTCGAGTGTTTCGCGTGATGTTTATTGTAATTTATGGCCGCATATTTTCCACTTAAGAACCCTGGATTGAGTAAGGAGCTATTTATCTCTCCTTTCTTCTTTTTGCTTCTTTGACTACATGTGGTGTTTGGCTTTTGCAGTGAGGACGAAGACTTTTATTTTTCTATTTTTTTCTTTGATTTTGCTTAAAGGAAGGCCACGTAATCCATCACATCTTTCCTGAAGGGAAGCCACACAAGGAAAGGCAGAGTTACAGTCCCAAGGCAAACTTTAGACCACTGGGTGAAAGGAAAGACGCAGCTTGGGAGGACCTACACCAAGAAGACCCATATCCAGGACCCAGACTCACAATGCCGGCGCCTCCTCCCCTCTGCTGCCTGTCAGAGGGACGCTCGGTATTCAAATTCCTGTTATGGTTTTATTTATGATATTTTTTTTTGTCGTTAAACTTTGTAACAATGCCGGTGGTTATCTAAGCAGTGGGAAGAGATATGAAAGAAAAAATGCGACTCATCAGCGTGGAGTACCTGAGGCTCAGCCATTCGTCAGGTCCTCCGCGGTGGTCGTCAGGGCAGTGAAGCAATTCCAGATAAGCATCTCATCATCCCCACCTCGGCACTCGCATTCAAATAATTCCTGCCACGAAGAACCTGAGCCGCCCCACTGCTGACTAATTATAAACACCACTGAGACCAACCCTCTATCATATGCCCTTCCGTATATATATATATATATATATATATATATATATATATATATATATATATATATATATATATATATATATGGTCACGCATAATGTGGATAATTGCCTAATGTGAACATTAGGCAGTGAAATTGCCTAATCTTCATATTAGGCAATTTGTTTGCACGATGTTGACAATAGGCAACTTACTTGCTTAATGTCCACTTTAGGCATGATATTCAAATTAGGCAAGGGTATTTTGCCTAATGTGAATTGAATGACAAACCAGTGTCTACAGTTTTGTTCGAATGTTGTTCGAAACTTTGGGTCTGTTATAGTTAGGTTAGGTTAGGTTAGGTTAGGTTAGGTTAGGTTAGGTTAGGTTAGGTTAGGTTAGGTTAGGTTAGGTTAGGTTAGGTTAGGTTAGGTTAGGTTAGGTTAGGTTAGGTTAGGTTAGGTTTTGGTTAGGTTAGGTTATTATTAGAACAAAATTTACACCAGCTGACCTAAGTGGGATCAAACAGACCCTTATAAAGTCTGAAGAGGTTCCTGATATCTGCCTATCGATGAGAACAGCAACAGCAAGAGCCACTGGTGGGCAAGGTTATACAAAGTGTCAATGTACTACTCAATGTACATCAGGAAGGTGCAGCTGCCTAAGAAAAGAAATTAAATGCAAACTCGCGCTGTCACCCCAGGCAGATCATGCAAAAATTTGTGATTGGACTCAACTGAACCCTGAGATCGATTGACCTATTTTACTTATACTAATATTGCATTAATTAATTATGTTTTCCTTATTCACATTGGGCAAAATTGAGCTGCATAATTTGAACAATAGGCATTTTTTGCCTAATGTTAACAATTTGTAAACTTTACGCAACCTACTTGCTTGATGTACACATTAGGCAATTTTCTGCCTAATGTTCACATTAGGCAATTGTCCACATTATGCGTAACATATATATATATATATATATATATATATATATATATATATATATACTCGTATATATATATATATATATATATATATATATATATATATATATATATATATATATATATATATATATATATATATATATATATATATATATATATATATATATATATATATATATGAACTGGCGCCTACCAGGGACACCATATGTTGGTACCACGCTGTTGGTAACCACAGGTTGCCAGGATGAAGCATAATGAATAAAGGAGCTACATCTTGCAGCGCTAGCCGTTTATTGATGTAGAAGGAATGCAGACTACGCTCTCGACTGTCGGACTCTTGACTGCCTCTCGATGAAGAGGTAAGTCTCTAATATTTGCTACAGATCCATGTGGGGGTAAACAGCGGCGTACGTACATCAAACAAGAGTGAAACAGACAGAATGATTAGCATGGCCCCTGTGATAATCCAAGTGAGGAAAGGGAAGGAGTGTCTGAGCAGGTGTTTCCCCACGGGAGGACACACCTGGTAAGGTCAGGTAAGGTGCGATCCGTCACTTGATACAAGTAAGACATTTCTCAGAGATACCTAGTAGTAGTAGCAGTAGTAAGTAGTATATAGAATATAATGGTACATTTGCATCATGTTCTTCACCAAGCTGAAATGAAAACTAGAAAAAGTTGCAGACACATTGTAACCGGAAATGTTTTTTTTTTTCTAATTGAATTGTAACGAGATTAAACTGATTTTTCACTGCGATCGAAAAACTAAATTCAATCCAGACAATGGTTACCGATAGGATCAAATCGACCAAAAAAAATCAAAGAAAGATGTTAACTCAGCTTATTGAACAAAGGAGCGAGAAACACTACACTGCAGAATCCTGTTTCATCACCGTAACGCCGCACCTCAAATCGACAAGATCTGTTAGATCTTTCGCTGTAAAGCTCTTCCACATAGTCCCTACAACCATGATCTCCCCCCTACAGAATTTGTCTTTTCTTGAAACTAAAATAATATCTAAAAGAGTCCGGAATGAGTCTCTGGATGATGCAAAACGATGTGCTCTGACATAGTGCAAACCAAACGTCCCAAAATACCGCAAACAAAAGTTACATATATGGAAACACCGCCTGTATATAATAGCATAGCGCGCATGTTTACATTTATCTTTATTTATCATTGGAAGAATAAACCAACACAGCTAATGTATCCCTACACTGCGGCACCTTGAGTTAAGTGTTTTGTGTATGAGGTAAATGTTATCATGTTGCTGCTTTGTTTTCATCCTAATTACAATGGCTATTCTGCAGTCTCGATGTGAAATTATTTGCTCAGAATCCCTCATAATTTTGTCGCATTTCCAAAGCAGATCTAAATTCCCGGAAAGTCTCTTATGGCCTGAAATTATTTTGATCGGCACGCACCAGTGTTGCCAGCGCGATGCAACAAGTTGTACGAATATATATATATATATATATATATATATATATATATATATATATATATATATATATATATATATATATATATATATATATATATATATATATATATATATATATATATATATATATATATATATATATATATATATATATATATATATATATATATATATATATATATATATATATATATATATATACTGCAGTTGACGATGCATCGGGTGGCGGTGTATCAACTTTAACGCGTGGAAAAAATAACCCGCGCATCTGCTTTAATCGCAACAAGGACTCGGCGCCTCCTTGATTCTTATTCATGCAAAGTGTAAAGTGTAAAGTGTGTACCAGACTGAATGGCGGTAATGCAAGTTATCTGTTCTGTGCAGATGTGTGACTCTGGGGGATAAGCGGGCGGGCGGGCAGGCGGGTAGAGAGGCTGGCAGGCAGTGATGGCTTCCCGGCAGGCAGGCAAAATTTAACAAACTCATGATCCTTTATCTTTTATCGCCACCTCCTCTCTTCCTCCTAGTCGCTTTCCTCCTCCACCTCCGCTATTTTTACTCCCATTTCTCTATCTCTTCCTCTTCTTTTTTTTTTTTTCCACTCACCGCCTCCTCCTTAAAAACTTCCTCTGTCTCCGAAAGTTACTCCTGTTTTAACTACTTGCTCAGTTTTTCTTCCTTTCCTCGATCGAATTTAAACTAAAATCTTCCATTCATTACATTTCACTAAATTTCTTTTCCTTCTCTCCCTCGTTTCTTTTATCATTCGTTCTCCGGCTTATGTTCATTCACATTTATTTTTACGATAAGAATATTTCCATAGGCGTCTATCTCTCAACACAGCCTCAATCTCTAACGTTTAAGCAGTGGTATATTTATATATATTTTTTTCTTTTCATGCGGCTTTGAGTTAACAACCTCACAAAATGGACTTTTAGATCGTGTGTTCTGGTAATCATCTTTTCACTTTTCTTGGCATAGTTTTTTTTTATTTTTTATCCACAATTCCACTCATTTCGTATTTTTAATCTTCTGATATTATGTTCCTTTCTTGCTCCAGTGTCATATAGTTGTAATCTTCTTTCCCTTCTTTTCCTTCGTTCCTTTTATCCTCCCATCCTTTCTTCCTTTCTTCCTTCGTACAACATATCCCTGTTATCTGTTTTCTTTCATTCCCTTCACACACCTCTCCTTTTTTCCCTTGTAAAAAAAACAAACTGATCCATTCTTCCTTCACGTTTTCCTTCATTCCTTCATTTCTTTCTTCCTTCTTTCCTTCGTACATATTCACGTCATCCTCATCCTCTTCCTCCCCCCCATTCTAATTTTTCTCCCCTTTCCTTCGCTTAAGTCGTATATTCTAGTTATCTCGTGTTCTTGGTCTTTCTGGAGGATTTTTTTTCATATTTCTTCGTGTCTTGCTTCCTCTTCTCTTCGTACGTACGTTTACAACAACCTCCGTTCATGGTCAAAATTTTTCGCTCTTTACTTTAATTTCTAGTTTCTTTCGTTGTCGCTGCCCTGTTCTCCATCCCCAGTTCTCTCTCTCTCTCTCTCTCTCTCTCTCTCTCTCTCTCTCTCTCTCTCTCTCTCTCTCCTCTTCTCTCTCTCTCTCTCCTCTCTCTCTCTCTCTCTCTCTCTCTCTCTCTCTCTCTCTCTCTCTCTTCGATGTTCTCAGTGCAGCGCCTCTTTAATGCAGCTGAGAGAGAGAGAGAGAGAGAGAGAGAGAGAGAGAGAGAGGAGAGAGAGAGAGAGAGAGAGAGAGAGAGAGAGAGAGAGAGAGAGAGAGAGAGAGAGAGAGAGAGGAGAGAGAGAGAACAAACATCACGAGAAGGAGGAGGGAAGAAGAGGAGGAGGAGGAAGAGGAGGAGGAGGAGGAGGAGGAGGAGGAGGAGGAGGAGGAGGAGGAGGAGGAGGAGGAGGAGGAGGAGGGAATAGGTAAAGATAAGAAAACATATTAAAAGGCAACTCGACTGTAATGAAAATAATGAAGATGTTGTGATATGCAAGGGAAGGACTAAAGATTACCAAAATAAAGTAAAAAAATAAAGGAAGGAGGAGAAGAAGAAGAAAGCAAGGAAGGATGGAAAGATGATTAGACTAAAACTTTATATGAAATGAGGCACGATTTATCATGTTAGGAAGAAGAGGAAGGAAGGAAGGAAGAAAGCAAGGTAGGAAGGAAGGAAAGGACAAAACGTTTTCCTTCTTTCCTTTCTCTCTCTCCCCTCAATTACTAACTTCCTTTTTCCTTCTTCCATCCTTCCTTCCTTCCTTCAAGACTAAGTCCTTTCATAAAATGAGGCAAAATAAATCACATTAGAAAGTAGAGGAAGGAAGGAAGGAAGAAAGGAAGGAAGGAAGGAAGGAAGGAAGGAAGGAAGGAAGGAAGAAAGGAAGGAAGAAAGGAAGGAAGGAAACAAAGGAGAGAAGAGAGAAAAGGAGTGGAATGACGGGGAGAGTAGAAGGAGAGAAGTTATTGTCAAGGCTTGGCACTCGACACAAGGGAGGAGGAGGAGAGAGAGAGAGAGAGAGAGAGAGAGAGAGAGAGAGAGAGAGAGAGAGAGAGAGAGAGAGAGAGAGAGAGAGAGAGAGAGAGAGAGAGAGAGAGAGAGAATGGAGGGGAGCAGGGGGAAGAGATAGGATGGAGGAGGATGAAGAAAGAGAGGAGGAGGGAAAGAGGGGGAGGAAAGGTGCTCTTAGGGTCTTGTCAACTTGGAAGGTTCGTGAGGTAAGAGGAGGTAATGAGGTGCTTCCTCCTCCTCCTCCTCCTCCTCCTCCTTCTCCTTCTCCTCCTCCTCCTCCTCCTGCTGCTACTACTCTTACCTTTTCTGCACTATTTTTAGCATACTATTTTTTGGGGGAAGAGTCTACTACTGTACTCTTGCTACCTGTTTCCATTTTTTAAACAATTTTCTTCCTCTTTACTATCGTCTGTTTCGTACTTTTTTTCTTTTCTATCTTTCCCTCTCCTTCCAATTGTCCCCAGCTCCCTTTTTTTTTCTTTTTTTTTTTGGTTTCATTCTGTTTTTTTCTACTTCTCCTCCTCCTTCTCCTCCTCTGTCTCCTTCTTCTCGTCCTACTTGTCATTATCATCATTTACCACTATCTTGCAGCTCCGTATCAACCATTCTACCTTTTATTTCCCATCCTCTTTTTCCTCCGCATCTCCGTCTCCAACTTCATTTTTTTCTTTATCTTGTCTCCCCTCTCACTCTCTTCACCTCTTCCTTCTTCTTCTCCTCCTACTTGTACACCTGCAGGGGAAGAACGAAGACGCGAGAGGAGATGAAGGCGGGAAAGAACTCGAAGGAAAATGGACTGACGTGTTGCTTGGAGACCCTCGCTATTTCACTGCGGCTCTTCCTCAATTCATCGGGTGGAGAGGATCGCAAAATATATTAACACTTGTATGCTGGTGCTTTGTATTTATTTATTTTTCTTTTCTTTTCCCTTACTGTGCATTTGTAGCGTAACGAAAATAAATTAAAAAAAAAGTACAACAACAGTAAGTACACTTCCACTTCCACTCAAAAGACCCCGTATTTTTCTTATTTATCTATTTTTTTTCAAGAGGAAATGAATAAAGGTACTTTAAAAAGTTTTGTTTAATTAAGAAAATACAGGAAACTAAGTTATGGAACTACATCCTTATGACCGTGTGAGTGAGTGAGTGAGTGAGTGAGTGAGTGTGTGTGTGTGTGTGTGTGTGTGTGTGTGTGTGTGTGTGTGTGTGTGTGTGTGTGTGTGTGTGTGTGTGTGTGTGTGTGATGAACGGACGTGCGTGTTGACATAAATAAACACGAAGTAAAAAAAAAAAAACAATAACAATAAAATACAATAATATCCTAATTCCTCAGTTACTCTCCAGCAGCCGTTTTCTTTCCATCAGGCATAGAAGAAGGGATTGCAAGCACGCCGCAATTGCCCTGAAAGCCTCAGTGTCTGCCGTAGCCTCCGTAGCGGCGCCCCTCCACCTGCCAAGCCTACTGAATAATGCATCTTCAATACAGTCGATAAACACACCTAAAGCGGCGCTCGCAACGTGTGTATGTAGTCGAGCCTGAAGGAGAGAGGCAAGAAGAGGGAGAGTTTTACAATTTCCCCCTTTTTTTTTTTCCACTCTCTTTCCAGCTTTTCATTCAGCGTGTAGAAATAGTTGTTTTTCGGGCGCATAACTGTTCCAGACCCTGAGCAGTGGCTGTGAACAACACCTGCAGCCGCACCACGCTGCTCTAATTACCTGGGAACACTCTTCTCTAATTACCTGAGGAGGCACTATTCTAATTAAGGTTCGTTTTGGATGTAATCTTGTGGAACTTTGTCATTTTCCTTCATGTAGTCTCTCTCTCTCTCTCTCTCTCTCTCTCTCTCTCTCTCTCTCTCTCTCTCTCTCTCTCTCTCTCTCTCTCTAATCCTTATCTTCTTTCAACTTTACTTTTTACTTTCATTCTGTGCAAAATAGCCTTCTTTTTTTCTCTTTCAATTTTCCCTCTTACATTATTCGTTTTCTTTAATTTCCTTCCTCGGTGTTATTTTCCACTTTCTCTTATAACCGGGGATCCTCTTTTTTCCTCTCTTTCTTTTCATTATTTTCCTCTCTTTCTCTCTCCCAGTGTCGGAAGTAATTTTTACCCCCCGGAAACCATGCATTGTCTTAATTTTTATCTCACTTTTCCTCCACGCCACTTTTATACAAAACTAGAGTAATGAATTTAATATTTCTTTCTCCTGTCTTCGAAATTATGATTATGTATATTTTGAATGTGTGGTGCTGTTCATCATTTATATTCTCTCTTCTCTCTCTCTCTCTCTCTCTCTCTCTCTCTCTCTCTCTCTCTCTCTCTCTCTCTCTCTCTCTCTCTCTCTCTCTCTCTCTCTCTCTCTCTCTCTCTTCGTCCTCCCTTTCTTGTTATAGACTTCCGGAACTAATACATTTTTTTTTTTTTTTATGTAGGAAGGACACTGGCCAAAGGCAACAAAAATCTAATAAAAAAATGCCCACTGAAATGCCAGTCCCATAAAAGGGTCAAAGCAGTGGTCAAAAATTGATGAATAAGTGTCTTGAAACCTCCCTCTTGAAG
>NC_087162.1:4227500-4240000 GCF_035594125.1 Scylla paramamosain | reverse complement strand
CTAAAAAGGGCCCCATTTTCCAGAATAAAAAAAAAAAACATTTTCAATCGCCTTGTTAATTAAACTTTCCTCAAGCTGATTTTCGAAAATATTAATCGAAAAACAATAATAATTACAAAGTATTAATCTTTAGAAAAAAAATGGCAACATTAGCATTATTTACGTGAAAGTTGTCCATACACGTGGCGCGCGTCGACAACCAAATGAATGAGTTTATGTAAATAACATGTTTGTACGCTTCTGAAGGGTTAATACTTTGATAGTGTTATTGTTTGCTTCATGATATTTTCGAAAATGAGCTTATGGAAAAGCTGCCTGATAAGTCGACTGAAAATATTTAAGTCTAAAAATTTTGAAAAAAAGGTAAGAACATTGTGAGGGCACCAATCCGTGGTGCAGTGGCTGGCACGCCTGGCTACAGGCTGGCACATAAACAATAAGAAATAATTTGTCTATATGATATAATTTTATTGCTTTGGACGGGGATTTTTACAATAATGTGGTGATCTTTTGTTTGCAACTATCTTCGCATATACAACTTTGTAAGAAAAAAATCACTCGGCTTCCCTTGTGCACTAAGCATCACACAATAAATTTAGGCATTTTCAAACAATTTGGATTAATATCATTATTTCATAATAGATATCAGAATAGAGTTATTTACGTTATGATGGATATAGCATTAATATAAATTTTTCTATGGCATTTTGCAGCATCACATTGGGGCATTAAAATATCACAAACAAGCTGCTTACACAGTGAAAAAAGATGATATCGGGGAACCAAGAAAACAATCTGCCCCCCGGCGTGCTGATAACAGATTTGATGAGCCATTTTAAATTGAGTAACAAAGCGAGAAACCAGTGGTGTTTTGTCCAGTCTGTGCTATTGTATAGAAGTGAGGCACGGACTCTGAAAAAGAAAATTATCAAAAGACTCGATGAGTTGGAAATGTAGTTTTTTTAACCAGATAAATATGACTGCGATACTGAATGCGCTGTTAATTCCGAAATAATAAAAATAGTTTGAGAGGACTGCATCTCTTGTCATAGTTACAGTGCCACCAACACTGCTACCATCCTTTATATAGTGTTACCAGTTGCCAGTTATCACTTACTAGTTATTAATTCATTATTGTTTATCAGTCGTCAATCAGTCGAAGCCAGATAAAGCATCCTTCGGCCACCACGCCGCCACTCAGGTACACCTACACCTTCCCTCAGCCTTACACTGACGCCAGCACCTTTATGCACGCTTTCCCTTACCATGTACTGTTACCAACACAAACATTCTCTTTTTACCGCTCTGGCGTGTGTACATTATGCATGTACGCATGTATGTGTGTGCTTACGAGTTACCGACCACACCGCAGTACAAACACAATTCATCACAATGGAGGCAAACAAGACGAGCAGAGACAGCGGAGACTCCACCAAAACACTAAGCACTCCTTGTAACCCTCACAGCACATCCTTCCTTGCAAACACCGCAGCACACCACAGCACAGCACAGCAATACAGCCTCGGCCACGCTCTTCTACGCCCGATCAGCCTAGCGTTAGTGTTACCTTCTCCTGAGCTGGCTCCTCCAGTCAGCCCGGCATCCCCGGCACGCTTTGCTCCCTGCGCGAGTCAAAAGCGTCCCGCCCAGCTTTGTTTAGGCGCATTCATCCTGTTTTATTTAACTACGAGTCAACATTTCTCAACCCTTCATTTTACTTTCTCATTCCTCAGGACGCGTTTGTTTCTGAAATGAAAAAAAAAATCCTTCCTGCCGCCGCCCACGCCGCGTTCAGGCGTTTTGTTGACGTGCGAGGGTTTCTTTCTTCCTGAGATGCAGCTCGTCTCATTAGGGAGGCGCCGTGCTGCGCTGTGCTGCACTGTGCTGTGAGGCGGGCGTTGTACTCGTATAGTTACAGCCGCGCTTGAATGGTGTCCGTAGCACGTAAAGGGAATTACAAGCAGCGGAAAACAGGTCATTCTTTGTAAGGCACACGACCTCGCTGTCTCCTTGTGTCTGTCTGTCTGTAGGTGCGCACTCAGGCGTTGCATAGTTACCTACAGTCGCACATGAATGATGCGCGTGTCACGCAAACACAACCACAAATAATTCCAAATAAGTCATTCTAAACTACACTACTACTACTCGTCTCTGTATCGGCTGAGAACCAAAACAATCACACGTGACCCAGACAACACTGCAGCGAACCACCCATCACCTGCTGTACTAACGAACACACCTAGGAGTGACTGAAGCTGTGAACACATGCATTGTTTTCACCACGACTGCACAATTCTTCACAGAGTTCCAGTATTTATCGATGAGACAAGGGAGGTGCTGAACCCTTGACTGCTGATGACGACATGACGTAAGTAACTGAAGCACTCCTGCATCATTTGACGGAACAGAAAAACACCTACAGTCACTAAACGGTTTGAGTTACCACGTCACTTCTCTAGCTGTCACTGGCGTCTTTGGAAGTCACACCCTGAACTTACGTCACAACCTTTGCTTGACGAAAGATGAGCCGGAGCAGTCAGAGGGTGACTCACTGACTGCACGTACAAATTCTCACCATTCAAAACACAGGAAAAGACGTAAATGTGCAAGACTACTCTTTAAATCATGCAAGTATGATATAAAACAGTCAGCGCCAGTTCCTCTTTAACGAGGCTTCCACTCGAACACTAAAAACAGGAGTAACAAGATTTTTTTTTTCCCGCCAAGAACTGAGTGCCTCCGGCGATACGTGCCGCAGAGAAGGTAATAAAAAAGTAAAATAACCTTCAGCGCACACAGACGCTATTTAAACATGCCTTTGCCTTCAGGAATACGCATGTTGTACTCAGAGCAAAGCAGACTATCGACATGAAACAGCGAGTCAGCAGCGACCTGTTTAGTGAATCCGCGTGTCTGTCTGTAGTCGCCGAAATACTAAATAAATAAAAAAAATAAGTAAATAAAAGCATAAGAATAGGTAAATCTCTCAAGAAAATTGTCACAGAAAAAATGTTTAAATGTTAAGTCAAAATGTCATCTGTTTCTGACTAGGAAGACACTGTACATAAAAAAAAATAGGATGTTTTAGTATGTACTAAGTTAAGTTGGCTTCAGTTTTCTTGTCATATAATTTTGTATAACTTTCCCTTCCGTATCCCACACAATTCGCGCAATATTAATTTTCTGAGTAATTTTTTGCACCTCTATTTTTCCTATACTTTTCCTCCGCACAATTCTCTTCTTGTACCATTTTTCTTTTCTGTCACTAATTACAGCACAGTTTCCTTGGCTAACTTTCCTGTACCTTTTCCTTTATTTTCTTTAATCTGGTGTTATTTTCCCTTCACCATATCTTCCCGCATCACTTCTTCCGGGTTGATTTTCCCTTTACACTTCTTTCTGTCTCATAGTTTTATGTATCATATTTTCCTGGACAACGTTTCCCTGCGCCATAATTTCCTGTGCAACATTTCCCCGAACTTTTCTTCCTGTATCTTATTTCCAGTAGCATTTATCTTGTATATCTCCTCTTAGGTATATATATTTTTTTTTCTGTACATTTTTTTTCCTTGGTCATTTTCCAAACATTTCGCTGTTGTAGGTTCAGCAAATTAAAGGAAAAGACTATTGTTATGTGAGTGTCCCCTTATACCAGCTCCATTTTTCCTTTTTCCTCTACTTGTATTTACACACACGTAATTCCAACCAGGTATGTACAAGGGCCTTCGTGGCGGCATTGAAAACCATAAAGTCAAGGTCTAGGCTGGACGGCTTTCACCAGTTATTACGGATATGAAAGGAAAAAAGAAAATTTCAGAGCGAAGCCACAAATCCATTACTGACATACGTTCACTGGAGTCTCATTTTTCTTACCCACGGTTTGACTTGCAAGGATAACACTACAACATTTGGGTGTGATGGTGGTGGTGGTGGTGGTGTGTTGGGGGAGATGAGTGGATGGGTGGATAGGTGTTATGTTGTGGAGGAGGGGGTGATGATGTACGAGTGTGTGGGAAGAAGAGGTGACGGTGGTGGTGGTGGTGTGTGTGTGTGTGTGTGTGTTTGTGTGTGCGCGCGCATATTTATGGAGTTGTGGCGGTGATGGTGGTGGTTCAGCGAAGCGACAGCCATTACTGGCGAGCTACTGGAAAAGTTGCTCGCCAAACGATACGAGAAATTCGCTAAATGGTTAAAAAATTTAGTAAAATATGAAAAACCACTACAAACTCCATTCACCTCCACCACCAACACAACATCCCTTCCAGCACCCCCCGTACACCCCCTCCACCACCACCACCACACCCTAACATTCCCTACTACCTCCACTACCAAATCCACAACTGCCACCACCATCATTACCTCAACCACCGACATCCTTTGTAGTACCACCCCCTACACAACCGCACCACCACCCTCACCACCCCATCATCTCCACTACCACATCCACCACCACCACCACCACTAATGACACAGAACACACCACAGCCTCAACCACTTAAACCTAGGAAGTAATTTTGGGTTAAAAGTGTAATTTTTTTTATTTGAAAAGCAATTACAGGTAGTGAGTAATATTGCATCACGCCATGAAATGAAAAGTTCTCTTCGGCAGGTGAGTAATAATTAATTTTTAACGAGGCACAAAATGCTATGTAATATAATTTATCTATCAATCTATCAACCTATCTATCTATCGAATGGACGGATGGCCTATGATTCTTTTATTTCTTTTTTTCAAATGTTCTAAAAATCTACGGAAAGTCAAACATTAACAATCCTAGCCGGAATCGAGACGGTATTGGAGCAGCATCAATGATGCAAGGCAAAGAGGTCACCTGCCCGCACACGTGACTAAGCCGAGAGAAGAGAGAGAAAATTATTAAACTAAATGTGTTCCGGAACTCACAGCAGACACTGAGAAAAAGAAACTTATTAGATAAAATGAGAAAAGATACTCCCGCTAAGGTACCGTTTCCAAGACGACACAGGGGAGCCTTGCCTGGCTACGGCAGCTGTGTGGTGGCTCGCTAGCTGGCTCCAGAGAGTAAAGTCGACGAGTTAAGTGAAACTACGCACTACGTCTCTCCTTATCTTCCAGGCTTACCTTTACACTCCCCTCGGCTTCCTCTCCTCCCTTCCTTACTACTACTGATGAAAGACCAACAATTATCCATCTTTAATAAACACAGGCTGAGGACAAGTCTCTTTTCATTCTCTTCCCTCGCTTCCCTTCCATTACACCATCCATCCTAGGCCTGTGTGGCTCTATGGATGTAAGTCTCTCCTCGTAGCCAAAAAGTTGCGAGTTCGATCCTAACTCACGGTCGGAGATTCATAGGCTGACGGAAGTTCTGAAGCCGCAGCAACAATCATACGGTACCGCAGTTATAAATGTGTAAAAAATAAATGAAAAGGAAGAGGCAGCGCTGCTCATAACCCTAACCAGCGCCATATGATCTCGCTTCCACGTTCTCATAATTCAATCAATAGCCATCTTTCCCTGCCATCCTGCCTCAACGTTCCAGGTTCTGATATAAAGTACTAAAACAATGGTATCGTTTTACCTTTACCCACTACCACCATCGCCGCCACCGTTGCCACCACTGTCACCACTGTAACCGTAAAAGCACCTGTGTAATACTTCACATTAACCGGTAATTAATGTTTGTTCCAGTGACACAAACTAACAAGCACAGCCATTATCGCTTTCCATCAGCTCAAATTTGCTATGATGGAAACAAACATACACACAAACAGGCACACAAAAAATAACAATGGGCACAGGGATGTATGGATGAATTAGCGCGATGAATAGACAAAGGGTAACTGAAACTAATGAATGAAACTAATAAATGTCCAACAATAGCAAATTTCGGTGTGACATTCGTGGTGATAATAGGAAAAGTGACAATACCGGTTAACATGGAGTGAGTGAATCGGCCTGGAAAAAAAAAAAAAAAATACATACAAAAAAAAAAAAAAAAGCTATCATTTGGACGTTATTCATGCATCTGTTTGTCACTTGTGCCATTGACCCTTTCATCCCACTAAAATAAAAGAGACATCATCAAGGTAGCCAAAAATTATCCCTTTATATCTACACTTTGAACTCTTCCAATACAAGCCATTCTTTCCTTTTTCCCATCCTTCACTTTACAAATCATTAAAAAAAAAAAAAAAAAAAAAAACAAGGCATGGAGTCTAACATATAAAAAAAACACATAACAAAATACCCTTGCATTAACAGGTACAATATAGACACCACTTCCAAACCATCGCAGTGCATTTGTGTGTTCGTAAAAGTTAAATGGGATACAGACAAAAAAAAAAATGGACTAGTGACGTGCACACTACATAAGGTCGAGGATGAGGTCAGCGTACGCGTCACATGCAATATTTTCACCTTCATATTCTCTGCCTACTCGTGACGGGACGCGTTATCCAGTACACCTGAAGTTATACACTGATACACACAACTTTTTTTTGCCTCATTATTTGTTCGTATGCAAATAAGCTGACATAAATCAAATTTCTCTCTCTCTTTCTCTCTCTCTCTCTCTCTCTCTCTCTCTCTCTCTCTCTCTCTCTCTCTCTCTCTCTCTCTCTCTCTCTCTCCCCTGATCATGATTTTCACATAAATTTTCAGATAAATTCCATGCTCCTACGCGTGAGTAATTACTGAATTATTTTTTTTTTCCAGCACAGCACATACATTGTCTTTATGAAGAACGAGGAAAATAAAGATTTTTCAGTATTTTTTCATATTTATTTGTGAAGCAAAGCGAAGTGACAGAATCGCGCTCCTATTGCATTTTAAAATACTAAATAAAAAATGAACAAACAAATTAATTAATTAATTAATATAGAAATTCAGTACAGTAATGATACATTTATAGCAAAGAGCAACACCACCTTAACACATTCCCGATATAAAATCAATAAACAAACAAATAAGTAAATAAATTGCATTAAAATAGAATATCATACCGGTCTTTGATTAAAAAACTCTTACCCATTACGAGTCTATGACAGATTGTGATGTGACACGCCTTTAATCTTTCACCTGTAACCTTTACATCTATTACGAGTCCAGTTCGACGTACTTCCGTATATAAAGAATCGACATTATTAATTACAAACACCCATGAAATATTAACCACTTGTCGTACCGCTCCTAAACATGTCGCTTCTAAATCCGTGGACTACTCGTAACTACCAGGATCAGCCGCGTCATTTTCTCTGTTTCCAGGTCAGATAAAGTTCACTCTCTATACTTCAGTACCTGCAGGTCATCATGTACAGATAGATCTACAGGTCAATATTTAAAGATAATCATCAACGGACCTTGTAATCATCAACACGCCACTAACAGCAGGTCATTATCTACAGATCATACATGCCAGTATTTACATTTCATTGTTCATGGGTCACTCTCTACAGGCCATTGTATACAGGCCATTATGAACGTCAGTATTTATGGGTCAGTATCTACAAGTCATCTACAGGTCAATATCAGCAAGTCAGTTGAAGTACAGGTGACTAACACACCTACTCACTATCACTTACAATCGCGTTCTCGTCATACACTGAATCATGTATAAAGTCAAACTGAAAAATAATCCGTAACTCAACATGCTACACCTCTCCGGCTGAACCAATCCGCATCGGTGACTCCAGTGTACCAGAATACTCGAAACGCTAATGAATTTCTCCCCCAGACGTTTACAGACGAGTCTATTGGCAAACAATCAACTAAGGTACGCCCAAGTCTCCTGTACCATTGTTATTCTCCTCCCCCTCCAACCTCGTGTGTGTGTGTGTGTGTGTGTGTGTGTGTGTGTGTGTGACATTTGAGAGCGTGGGATTCGATTCTCCGCCACGACAGTCATACGAGTCACTGGTTTTTTCATCACCTGGGTTTGTGACGCACGCAGACCAAACGAAACGCAAATACACACACACACACACACACACAGCCAAGCGTTACTGAAACAACACAACACCAGCCGTCAGAAAGTTCGCCTCGCAAATCACATGTCAATGAGAGTAATTCGTTAGCTTTGATTACCTTCCCCTTCCTCTTCCCCTTCCCCTTCCCCTTCCCCTCCCTTACCTCCTCACACCACTCTCCTCCTCCCTTTCCCTGCTCCCTCATTCCACTACCTCTCTCCTCTCCTGCCGTTTCCTGCAACTACCTCCGAACACCTCAGCGCCGACCTCATGCCTCTCTCCCCCTAACTACGCCCTCTCAGTCCTGCTCCTTGATAGCACCTTTTTCCCTTGATGCTGAATGCGGAGCAAGATGTGGCCGCTCAAAAAATAGCACCTCAAAGACCATAGCAGAACAGGTCATGCTAACCGCTCAAAGGACATCGGCTATCTGAGTTATCGCTGGAAGGGTGAACGACACGTGGTAGCGCTGACAAACAACACCAGATGAACCAGGACGTCAGGCGAAGCAGGTCATACGTATTTAAAAGTCTCCTTCACACCAAAAATAATCTTAGGGAAGAACAAAAGGCACGATACCATCACGCTGATTACATTAAAATAGTATGTTGCTTAGGACAAAAATGAAAAACAAACATAAGAGAGAGGAAATGAAACAATGCACACTGCCAAGTATCACAAAAAAAGGAGACGTAATCCATTACAAGACGACGAAGAATCTGCAGCACGTAGCAAAAATGAGAAAACCTTATGCCTTGGGGAGAGGAACGTGAAGCAACGCGGCACGAGAGAGAAGCAGAGAGGACGCTGCTGCCGCGACCACCAGCACCACCACAACCACCAGCACCACCACAACCACCACCACCACCACTACCACCACCACCGAGACAAGGTCACGCGGCCTGCAAGTGCCACGCAGTCAAGGATCCAGACAGCAGGCGAATTACAGGCGAGTTCCCTGGGACGTGAGGTGTCCCGCTGGGGAAGGGTACATGCAGCAGAGGCGTCACCCGGATATTCTTTCAGTGACATCTCGTATGAAGGCACGCGAGAGAAGGACAACATGGGTTTCAATGCACGAGGCGCGACAGAACAAAGACAAGGAGGCCATGAATGCAACACTTGGATGGACTGCATATCACACCAAAGGAGAATTTCTGCGTTCTTGACAATATTAAATTTTCAATGAACCCACAAAGAAACACAAAGGAAACACTAATAGCAGCAGACATGTTGGTCCCTATGAGTTTGTGCTGAGCCATACCATCTAGTCAGTGAAATATATGGAAAGAAAAGGCTTCTCTGCACCCAGCAGAGAGGATATGACAGCCACTCATATGTGTTACATACCACACAAAGGGATGGTCTACGTGATTTGATATTCCGAATCTGTGAAGAAATTACGAGTGATCCAAGACGATACATTTCATTGAAGATACCTTTTAGAAAAACAGGATTGATAACTTCACTGAACTTCGGCCGTTATTGTACCGTAAAATAATAAGATAAAGAAAACATTAAGTCATTTTACTTAAGCGGAATGAGATGGAAAACAATTCAGGTTAAGTGTTGCAGAGGAAGTCACTAATTACCTGGGAGAGGAAAAAATGTGAGGTGCAAAGGAGATCAAGTGGTCCTTTATATTTCGCTCAGGAGTCATAAAAGTCACATGCAAAATCCACTACAGGTAGAAAAAGTTGTGAGTGAAACTTGACCAAGAATGCAAAAATATAATAAAAATGAAGAATAAAACACACAATAGGATGACTAAGTAAATGTGCCTGTGTGCGTGCGTGTGTGTGTGTGTGTGTGTGTGTGTGTGTGTGTGTGTGTGTGTGTGTGTGTGTGTGTGTGTGTGTGTGTGTGTGTGTGTGTGTGCACGCGCGCCCGTCTGAGTACCAGCAGCGCAGTCTCCGTCTTGTCCCTGGAAGGCCGACGACAGGAAAATTTCAGATAAGATCACCGCCATTTATGATACTTTAGGGAAGGCGAAAATTGAATCCAATTTCAGCGTGAAAAGAGGTGTTGGTGAGGAGTTAGAGGTGGAAAGGGAGCGGGAACCAGGCAGGAGAGAGAGGGGGAGAGGAGATAAGGAAGGAAGGAAGGAAGGAAGGAAGCAAGGAAGCAAGCAATCCGCACGTGTAGGAATGAAGGCAGAGAAAGAGGAAGGAAAAGGAAGAATGAAAGACTGGAGGGAGAGGTGAAGGGAAGGAGGAGGAAAGAAGGAAGGAAAGAAGGAACACATTCAGGATCGAGAGAAGAAAGGAAAGGAGAGAAGGAGTGTGGGACACTCATAGGAGGGAGAACACGAAGTAAGGAAGGAAAAAGTAAAGAAGGAAAAGAACACTCAGGCAATAAAAGAAAGGAATGAGAGATGGAGGAAGGAAAGAAGGAAGGAACGCACGCATGAAGGAAGAAAGGAAAGATTAAAAGTAAAAATCAAAGGAAAATTTGAAGGAAGGAGCACAGATTCAAAATAAAAAGAGGAAAGGGAAAGTAAAGAACACATGCACGAAAGAAGGGAAAGAAAAAAACGAAGGAAAGAAAAAGTGAGAAAAAAAGTAAGGCAGGGAGGAAGAAAGGAAGGGAGGAAGGAAGCAAATAGAGGAAGAAAGAAGCAAAGGAAGGAAGGAAGGAAGGAGAGTGAAAGAAAGGCAAAAAAACAGAAGAAAATTATGGAGGAAATAAAAGAGGACGGAGAGGGCATGCTCGAGTGTGGTGGTGGTGGTGGTGGTGGTGGTGGTGGTGGGTGCTAGGAAGGGAAGGAGGGAAACGACAGAAATAAGGGAAAATGGAACTACAAAGCACAAAATAGGAGGAAGAAGAGGAGGAGGAAGCGAACGAAGTAGAGGAAGAGTAGGAAAGATAGGACACAGCGATGGAATACGATAGAACAAACTCATACATAATGGAAATGTACATGAGGAAATGTACGAAAGAGAACGAAGATAGTAGAGGCAATAACGAGAGAGAGAGAGAGAGAGAGAGAGAGAGAGAGAGAGAGAGAGAGAGAGAGAGAGAGAGAGAGAGAGAGAGAGAGGAGATAAAAGGCTAAAGGATGAAATACAGAGATAGCTTAAAAATCTTGAACAAATAGAAACAGTAAAAAGCCAGGAGAGGCGAGGGTGTTGTAAAAATAACTAGAAAATTTTTTAAAAGCCTGAAAAATACAAGGAGAAAAAATAAAAGAGGGGGAGAGAAGAACGAGAGAGAGAGAGAGAGAGAGAGAGAGAGAGAGAGAGAGAGAGAGAGAGAGAGAGAGAGAGAGAGAGAGAGACTGACTGACTGACTGACTGACTGACTGACAAACTGATAGACAGACAGATACACAACTACACACTAACAGAGAGACAAATTGACAGACACCAGAACTCTCTCTCTCTCTCTCTCTCTCTCTCTCTCTCTCTCTCTCTCTCTCTCTCTCTCTCTCTCTCTCTCCATTGTAGTATTTCAACTGCTCTATTCCTTACAGGACACAATGCACCACGAAGCCCCGGTGCAAATCTAATTATCTTCAAAGGGGTTCTTCAGGGCGCCGTGGGAGACCCGTTCCTGAGACTACTCGCCCGTTTGTGAAGATGCGCATTGGAAAATGAAAAAACTTAAAGAAAGAAGAAAAGAATAGGAAGGGCGAGGAGCGCTTTGTGAAATCCTAATTTGGATTTCAAAAGCCACGTACGTAAACAGGTATTGTTGGCGTCAGTAATATTGGCAATAGATGTTTTATATGGTTTATTTATCTTCCTTTTTTTCTAGGCAGGTTTTCCTTTTGTTTCGCGTGTTGTACTTCTAGTTGTTGTTGTTGCCCTTTTTCATTTCCATTTCTTTTTTTGGGTTTCTTTTGTTACTGATACGTGTCTTGTCATTTTTTCTATTTTTTGTATTTTTATTTTCCCGTGTTCGTTTTCCTGTTTTTGTGTTTCGTGTTCTTTTATCGTTTGTCGTATGGATATTTTGTATAGCTCTTTTTTTTTTTTTTTCTTCTTTACAGGTTCGCTTCCTTGTTGTGTTTGTTGTTACTTATAGACGCATAGATATCTTGTATGGTTTTCTTTACTTTTTTCATGTTCTCTTTTTATTTCTCCTTCACATATTCACTTCCGTTTTTCCCCTTTATTTTTTAAAGGGTGGGGATGGAAAAGATATATTTTTCCTGTACAAGTCAGGGATGAAAAAATAAATGTAGGGTTTAAAGCCACCTTCCCCACAGCGCCCTTCGATACCCTCAGCCTGACGCGACTCCTCAACTCCCCTCCCTCGCCGCCGCCAAATTTGTGTGTTTAGCATTAGATAATTATGCTTATCGGGCGTCAAAATATTGTGTTATCCCTCCAGGCAGCGTGAACACACTTTGCTTCCCGTGAGCCGAGGCTTTCTCCACCAACACACAGACTGAAAGGGCTGGTGTATGGGATTACTTCTGGCACTTCGGGGAGCTACCATTAGTCTGTACATCAACTTACACTCTCCTAATACCCTCTCCACAAAAACTCGCTCCTGTGCCTAAAAAAGAGATCTCCCAGGTACTCACAACATTACATATTTGAAGGTCT
>NC_087162.1:4215000-4222500 GCF_035594125.1 Scylla paramamosain | reverse complement strand
ACAATTACGCTTTGGGAATATCGCCCGAGTGAATAATAACATTGCACACTGAATGTTGAAAAAAATTATACTTTGTGGTGACTAAATACATGCATGCCTTGGTCAGCTTTAAAAGTGGATGTTAATGCCACGAACTTCCCAATTATTCGAGTGATTCTATGAAAATTCATGTACTTTCATCCATCATCGACATTTTCTTTGTGCCACTAACCGCTTCAAGTGCCAAAGGTCGCTGCTCTGTACTGAGTAGGGACGTTTTTTTTCCTTCCTGTTCTGAACTTTGACAGTGATGATTGATATACATACTACTGCTATTGTGGTTGTTGTTGTTGTGGTGGTGGTGGTGGTGGTGGTAGTGGTGGTGGTGGTGGTGGTGGTGGTAGTAGCATCAACAACAGCAGCAGAAGCAATAGTAGTAGTAGTAGTAGTAGTAGTAGTAGTAGTAGTAGTAGTAGTAGTAGTAGTAGTAGTAGTAGTAGTAGTAGTAGTAGTAGAAGTAGTAGTAGTAGTAGTAGCAACAATAGTAATAGTGGCAATAACAGCAAAAGCAGCAGCAGCAGTAATAGTAGTATGCCTGTAGTAGTAATTGTAGTAGCAATAGCAAAAGCAGCAGTAGAAGCAGCATTAGTCGTAGTAGTAGTAGTAGTAGTAGTAGTAGTAGTAGAAGCAGCAGTAATAACAAGAGCAGCAGCTTCTGTAGTTGTTAAATTTCCACTACAACCACTACATCTCACACTAATACCATTCCACCACCACCACCATCACTGCCGCTACAAAACCCAATCATCCATTATGCAAAATACAGTAACACGCCGCCATTTCCGTTAACCTACTACTCTTCCACACCAGATCGGTCGATGAGCATCCAAGGCAACACCTACGGGAGCTCACTGACTCGTTCACTGACACCACGTCTCTCTGCTCCTTGACAGCGGTGATCAACCCTTCCATAATAACGAAGACAAAGTTAAGGGAATGAGCACGTTCCGGAAAAATTCACTATAACTTCCATTCCTTTCGCTTTTTTTCGGTATAGGAAGCTGACCAAAGACTACACACTAATTGTAACTTCCAAAGAAACTAAACATAAAATTTTCTAATTCAAGTTCTTAATTGGGTTGGTCAAGTTATTGGTGAAAATGTGTTGATACGCCTTTCTTATGTATTTCAAGTCACAGGAGGATGGTGAAATAAATTTTTACATGTTAAGGAGTCTGATCAAGGGCACGAAAAGATAACAAACCACAAGGCTCGAGGATAACAAACCACAGGGCTCGAGGATAACAAACCACAGGGCTCGAGGATAACAAACCACAGGGCTCGAGGATAACAAACCACAGGGCTCGAGGATCGCAAGAACAGGGACCAGGACGCAGATAGGAGAGTGGAATAAGAGATCCGAATAAGTGCTTCCCGAGTTTGTTTACCTAATGAAACCAACAAGAGGAAGAACATGAAGACTCACTATCTGAAAAAATAAATAAATAAATAAAATAATATGGTCACAAAAACGAACCACTACTACATAAAAATTTAGCTAACCTCTCTCTCTCTCTCTCTCTCTCTCTCTCTCTCTCTCTCTCTCTCTCTCTCTCTCTCTCTCTCTCTCTCTCTCTCTCTCTCTCTCTCTCTCTCTCTCTCTCTCTCTCTTCTACCTACTCATGTATCTAGTGAATCTATTCGTCCAATTCCAGGAAAAACAATATGCCCTTGATAAAAAAAAAAAAGCTTGTTCCAGGTAAAAAATGGATCTCTTCACAGTCTTGTCTCCTGCTGTCGTTCTTGACGCTTGTCACCGGCACGAGCACTTGTCGAAGTTAGACAAGACAATGTTTCTTCCTCTTAGGGTAATCGTGTCCGCCACAATTTTCTTGTCAAGGAGGTGAAGGAGGTGCAGGTCGCGTGACACGAGGGAGGACATCACGGTACTCTCTGCAATGCCATCACAAAGAATTACGAGTTTCTGGCTACCCTGCTTCATAGCCTTTTGATTTATTCACAAATCAGACTGACAGAAAAAAAAAGAAAAACGCTCTTTCAGTCTCTCATGGATATGCTTTAGAATAGTCTCTCTCTCTCTCTCTCTCTCTCTCTCTCTCTCTCTCTCTCTCTCTCTCTCTCTCTCTCTCTCTCTCTCTCTCTCTCTCTCTCTCTCTCTCTCTCTCTCTCTCAGTGCATCCACCCAATTTCACCAATCTCTGGACGCTGATTGGAAACACAACAAACACCAGACTCGTGTATACACCTCCGCATCGGAATGTATCTCACCTGGCTCATACTCGTATTTCATGGCGCACTTGCTTTCTCATCCAGTATACAGAACCATGACAAAATAAAGGGGAAAAAAGAGCATCCAAATTGAAGAAACACGAGCAAAAGTCCATGGGTGGGAGACAGACACACAACTAGTAACTAAGTAACTAGTAACTAGAGAGAGAGACAGTGACAGACAACACTAGACAAACAGGCAGCTGATGGATCCTCGTGTTCGTAGTGTCCTCAACAACCAGCCGCGGAAAGCAATCAGGTGGTTAGCACGCCCTTCCCTTCAACAGTGACAGTAATAACACGACGCGCCTCACTCCCCGCCACTGTTGAAACTCATCATCTTTATATATCTCTCTCACTCTCCCTCACTCTCCCTCACTCTCTCACTTTTGCTCGTTACTCTGCGGCTCGCGGTGATAAACAAAAGTGATGGATGGCAGCGTCATGGAAACTGCCATGTTAATGCCGCCATGGTGAAGTGGAGATCGATGTCAGGACTCTCATGGCGCTGGGTGAAGTGGTGGAGTGGTGAAGTGGTGGCCGGAGGACTGGAATGGGATAAAGGTGGAGGAAGGTACGACTTGTGTGTGTATTGTCCGGAAGGTGATGTGGATCTAATATGTGGATGAGACCGTTCTGAGATGTGGAAAATGGGTTATGAGACAGGGTGAGATGGAAGTAGGTGGAATAACATGTCTGTGTGTGTGGGGAGGGGGATGTTGATGTGGGTATGGTATGTGGTCGAGACTGTCCTGAGATGCTGAGTGGTATTGGAGTGGAGTGGTGAAGCAAGGTGAACAAGTGTGTGTGTGTGTGTGTGTGTGTACTGGCCGTAGGTGTAAGAGATGTGGATAGAGTATAATTATGGTCCGGCCTGTCCTGAGATGTGGAAATGGAGTAGCAATGGAGTAGAATGATGGAGCAGAACGTGATGGAGTGAATGACTGGTGCAAATATTGTGGACTGTATGATGGTAATGTGGATGTAATGTGAAGTGAAGATGGAGTGGAGTTACTGGGAGGTGGAATGGAGTAAATCGTAGCATAAAATGTGGAGCGGAGTTGTACTTATATAAATGTGGAGTGGAATTGCAGTAAGAAGGAATGGAGGTATTGTGAGGATGGGCTGAATGTGGAGTCGCCCTCAAGTGGAGTTAATCTGAGGACTGAGCGTGGACTGGAGAGGTGAGGTGAGGGTAAGACAGGAATAGCATCGGGAACGGACTGAAGTGGAATGAAGAGGAAGCTGAGGTGGAGTGAAGATAGAGTCAAGCTGTAACTCTCAAGATGTATTTGTAGGAGGAGGAGGAGGAGGAGGAGGAGGAGGAGGAGGAGGAGGTAACGGGTCACAGAACACACCCTTGTTAACATGTCCTTCTGAAGATTTTTTCTCTTAAACGTCGAATCAAGACTAAGGGAGAGAGAGAGAGAGAGAGAGAGAGAGAGAGAGAGAGAGAGAGAGAGAGAGAGAGAGAGAGAGAGAGAGAGAGAGAGAGAGAGAAGTAGGATTGTTCTCTAATTTGTCGCTTTTTCCTCTCCTCAAAACTAATGGAAGAAAGTTTTTTATTTTTCTTCCCCCGTTTCTTTTTCTCTCTTTCCTCCTCCACCTGTGAGCTTCCCTCGGTAATTCTGGGAGAAGTTTATACATTACCGCCGTTAGTGCGTCGCTCGTTCATTCGTTCGTTCATCTTTACACAATTACACCGCCGAGTAATTAGTGTCATGAGAGTTTGTGAGCTTCATGCGAGTTCAATGAATACAACGCAATTAATATGATGAAATGGATCAGTCTTTCCTTTGTCCTGCATTAGTAAGCCGGGAGGTCACATTTATAACATTACAATAACATTACGATAGCATTACCATTCACCTCGTGTCACTAACCCACTAATTGGACTTTAATTTGTTATCAATATGCAAGGCGACTGGACATGACTACCGCGAGTCTCTTTATCTCTGTGCCTCCAAAGTATTCATGACTCTACTCAAATGATTCGCCCACTGACTAGTATTTCATTAGCCATGGGAATATAGGTCTGAGCTCTGAAACGCTTTGCTCTTCCACTACGAATATTTTCAAAGGCCGCAGAGATGATAAGCCGGGTTTCTAAGACCGTTTCTCCTTCTGGTAATGTAGAAATTTTGTTAATCTGTCACTAGAACCATATAAACACCCTTAAAAACTCGTGTAACTTCAACTAGAACCTTTTGAGGGTAGTGGAGGTGCAGCGCAGAAATGTTTCAGAATACGGCCCTGTAAAGCGACTGAGCATGACCAGCTGAACCCTTCTCCTACAACGGCGTCTCCTCAAGTTTACAGATGCATTGTAATGTGGTGCAAGTATAGTATAAAATTCTGAAAGACATCACCTGACATGAAACAAATGAGTGGTGAAGTAGCTCAAACATTTTCGTGCTGGTAATATTGTCGCCCTGTAAAACTATCTACGGCTACTCGAATATCAACACCCACAATCTCATTAGCAGTTAGAGATAAGTCTCCAGTTGGGTGAGCCTGCAGCTTCTCCTCCTCCTCCCAACTTGCGGATGGACACGAAGACACAGAAACAAGCGTAAAGACCGGCCAGTCAATTTAGGGCGATAAATTACTGAAGAAACGTATCCCTTACGACACCAGCAACGAAAGACGATTATCCCGTGATTCATATATCTTGATTCTATCTTGGTTCAGTCAATGTTGCCAGAGCCGCGACAGGAGCGCTCAGAGGGGGAGAGTTGGGAGGGAAAAATCTCTTTTACGACCCAACTGAGTCTCAGCTTTATTGGACAGCGGGAGGAGGAGGAGGAGGAGGAGGAGGAGGAGGAGGAGGAGGAGGAGGATGAGAAAGAGGGAGGAGGAGAAAGAGGGAGGAGGAGGAGGAGGAGTGCCCCGTGTGCGTCTAGCGGACAGTATACACAGGCCT
Source organism: Scylla paramamosain (assembly GCF_035594125.1). Lineage (NCBI taxonomy): Eukaryota > Metazoa > Arthropoda > Malacostraca > Decapoda > Portunidae > Scylla > Scylla paramamosain. Next base: position 4,217,309 of record NC_087162.1, on the reverse strand, counting down.
CGAATGACGCGCCCGCCTGCACACACACACACACACACACACACACACACACACACACACACACATGAATATGGAGGTTTGAAGTTACGTCCCCATACATCACATGCGTGCGCCAGTACCGAGGCGAGAACCAAAACAATCCACGCACACAAATATGAGAAACTGTGTGTGTGTGTGTGTGTGTGTGTGTGTGTGTGTGTGTGTGTGTGTGTGGATAAATGGCAACAGACACAGACACACCCATATCCACACAGACACAGACACACCAACTCCACTTACCCTCTCTCTCTCTCTCTCTCTCTCTCTCTCTCTCTCTCTCTCTCTCTCTCTCTCTCTCTCTCTCTCTGCGCCTGACTCCCTGGTGTTATTGACGTTATTCCTAATACAGCCACCCCACGTCCAGCCTAAAAATCAAAATATCGATAAAATAATTTCCTTCTACCCTCGCTATTTCTATTTTCGTACCTACAGTTAACCCTCCTTCCTCCTCTTCCTCCTCCCATTCCTCCTCCTGCTCCTCTTCATCCTCCTCTTTCTCCATATCCTTTTCGTCTCTCTCCTGTTTCCCCTTTTCCTTTTTATTATCCCCGTATTTTTTTTAGTTTATCTCCACTTTCTTCCCCCACCTCCTCCTCCTCCTCCTCCTCCTGTTCCACATTCTCCCTATTCTTTTATTCTCACTCTACTTGCCTCCTCTTCCTTGTGGTCGTCCTCCCACTCCTCCTCCTCCTCCTTCCCTTATTGTCAGCTGGCCCGAGACTTATTACAACCATGTGTTCCGTTTTTCCCTTCCACCTTGTTCGGTTCCCCGCGGCGGCTGTCTGGCGGGGTTTAATTGCCTTGTTATTTGTCTCCCAGAAAATTTGCATCGGCGCCGTTCCCTCGCCCGCCCCGGGAAAAGTGTGCACCTGTGGTATAATTGGATCATACGCGTTTATTGTCGAACCGTAAACTGGGGGATAGATATTTTGAGCTTATTCGCCTGCTAAGGGGGAAGAGTTTAAAGGGCCCACGGTACAGGAGGGAGGGGTGGAGGGGGGTAGGAGGAAGGCTGTTTTGTAGGAGAGTTTTCAGGGTTTAAAACTTGTCATGCGGGTAGGGCACGCTTCACCTCCCCGCCTAAGGGTTGTTGCCTTCATGCACTCACTCCAGTTCTTGTCTTGCTGTGATTCATCTTTTTCTTCCTCGTGTCATCTCTTCCTTCTCTCTTCTTGGCTGAATGACTCCACCTACCTCTCCATTGCTTATTCGTCTCCTCCTCATCTTCATTGTCTTGCTTATCTTAGTTTAAATTAGTCTAGCTGACCATTTTTTTCTTCTTCGTGTCATCTTCTCTTTCTCCCCTCTTGGCTGACCGACCTCATCTATCTCTTCGTTGCACATTCGTCTCCTCATCTTTACCACCATGAATATCTTAGTTTAATCTAAATAGTCTAGCTTGCCATAAACAGACTTGTAAGGGCTTAAAAATGTTTGTTGCTGTTTGTTCTTAATGTTAATCATCATCATCATCATCATCATCATCCTAACAATCAGTCTCTATGATTACGGAGCAAGATGAAAACCCTCCCAACCTTCTATATTCATCTGTCAGCTACCCGTCTGTTCCAGGTCACACTTTTATATAATCCCTCCAACTAGTTCCCTGTCTTGCTTCTTTCAACATTCTTGCATCACCATTATATCCATCTGCTCATCCATCACCGGTGTATGACGTGCCCTACTTATCTCCGTTTTCACTACCCAAATACACAGTAACGCCTCTTTCGCTATGAGCATCCACTAACTCTCAACTCTCTACCTAAACACCCTGTAGTAACATTCAGCTTCTACTTACAGCCACAAGAACACTTTATCACTTACAACTCTCACACAAGCTCACCCATACCAACACACGCGTTCCTCATTCTAACCTCCGACTCTTGCACCTCAAACAGCTAGTACAATAAGCTCTCCTGAACCAGCAGCCTCAAGTCCCTGGGAGATATGAAGTGGTGGGGGAGTAGGGAGTAGATTGGTAGCGCTTCGCAATTAATGGTAAACTCCATTCTCCTACTCTGACACCGCCACTCCTCCTCCCCCCACCCGCCTCTACCCCAACTCCCCCGTGATAGTGTCCACTCGATTCTCATATTAATTAACTCATATATATACCTGGACGTTCAGTAATAACTAGGCCACCAATCTAATTCTGTTGGTATGAAATAGGCTTCCGTTGACAGCTTAGGTGACACGCACGTAAACACACACACACACACACACACACACACACACACACACACAAAGGGAAGAATCGAATAATGGAATGA
>NC_087162.1:4207500-4212500 GCF_035594125.1 Scylla paramamosain | reverse complement strand
AAGGTTGGAGATAACACATCCCCGCCAGCTGTCACCCAGGCAGAACAAGGCAAAGGAGAGCAGAGAGAAGAGGAGAGTAGAAAGAGAAAGAGAGAGAGAGAGAGAGAGAGAGAGAGAGAGAGAGAGAGAGAGAGAGAGAGAGAGAGAGAGAGAGAGAGAGAGAGAGAGAGAGAGAATACAAACTTATCATCAATATAATCCATAAATAAAGACCAAGAGAGAGAAAAAGGATAAGAAAAAAAAACATAAGCGAATTTTAACAAATATAAAAATAAGTATATACATAAGCTCTACGAGAAATTCTACAAGACTAGTTTTTAATAAACAAAGTAATCAATTAATAAAAACACAAAAAACACAAAAACGAGGGAGGATTATTAAAACGGAGACCGGAAAAAAAGAAAACAGAACACATGAGATTACAAAATACAAACAAATAAATGATACAAACAAAGTGAAAGACGAAACATGAAAAAGAAAGAAGAAAAAGAAACTTACACGATCACTGACAAACACTCAAGACAAATAGAAACGATAAACGGAAAGAAGACAGAGGAAAAGCGAAAAGAACAGGACGAAAAGAAGATGACCAAAATAAGACACTTTAAGAAGCGCACTGACCGAAACAAGCTTAGTGACGCGCACACAAAGCTGGGAGGAGCCACGCAGCTGTCGGGGAGCTGACGGAGGGCTGACGCAGAGGTTGACTGAGGGATGATAGAGAGGATGACTGAGCTGGTCGGGAGGTGGAGGAGAGCTGACGGAGGTGCTGACGGAGGGCCTGAGGGAAGATTCATAGATGACTGATGGAGGGACTGACGGAGAGGCCGAAGGAGGGGCTGACGAAGGTACACATAGAGGCTGACGGGGAGGATAACAGAAGCTAATGCAAGGAAATGCTGAAAGAAATACTGACGGAGGGACTGACTGAGGTGTGACAGAGGGGCGGCGGCAAGACGAGGAAGGGATAACGAAAGAGTTACGGAAAGCTGGCGGACGGATTACAGAAGAAGTGACAGGCAGGTGCTGGGTTGGGAGCAGATATGAAGGTCACATAGGAAGGCACATCACCTGTTCTTTCTTACCTTTTTTCTTCATCTGTTTTCCCTCACCTGTTTTCCCCTCACCTGCTTTCCCTCACCTGTTCCCCCTTACCTGTTTTTCCTCAACTGTTCTTTAACTTTTTTTCTTCACCTGTTCTCCCTCACCTGTTTCCCTCTCCTGCTTTCCCTCACCCGTTCTCCCTTACCTGTTTCCCCTCACCTGTTTCCCCTCACCTGTTCTCCCTTACCTGTTCTTTACATGTTCTCCTTCACCTGTTCTCCCTCACCTGTTATCCCTCTCCCCCTCGTCCACTACAGAAGGGGGAAGAAAAAATTTATCGGATTTTTTTTTTCATTTTTTTTTTTTCGAAGGCTTAAAATCTGGGGCAAAGTAATTAAAGGAGAAAATGGAAGTTTGCAGCAGAATTCTTTACGCTGCCTCAGAGGAAGATGGGAATCAACATGTAATTAGTAATGAGCTGATCAATTATTCTCCTGGAAGACCAGCGGAAGAAAATGGAGGGAAAACACGCGCAGGAGAGAATCATCCGGGCCACGCAGAGGCATTTGGCTAACACACAACAAAGGTTCCTCCACACACGCGCCGGCTGACCGATCTGTACTTCATCCCTTAACACGACTGGCTATTTAACAAGTCATCTCGGTCATTAATTAAACTTAAAGTAAATAATTAATAAGTTGAAAGATACATATCGTGGGAAGCGAATATTTGACTGTAGCACAATTAATTCAGTATTCGATAAGTCATCTCAGACATTTATGAGGCAAGTAACGATTAAATGTTCGTCTCATCTCGACTACTGTAGTGATAGTTATTTGGATTTTCAAGAGTGTTTTCATGATTCTAGTGACAGTTTAATAAGGACCATCAACACTCATAATAAAACTAATGATCTCTGAGGCCTTTAAAAATAGTCCTGATGAAAGAGCGAAGAGTTTCATAATAAAAGCCTAAGTCTATAAATACTTCATGGGTATTCACATCTGCCTTCACCACCTTTCCTTTGAGCGCCGACACATTACATCAAGCAATGAATCAAACCTGTAAGTATGGCGTGGTGTTATTCTTGCAACAAAGGGTAATTGCACAACCACCATTTTACCTGCCTTGTGTACACTCTACCTGAGCTCCTGGGGTGTAGTAGGGTTATCCACAAAACTATCCCTTTCCACCAGGGGCCGAGGGAGCTAAGATGATACGTGTATGAGTGTGTGGTGCTCTGTATGGGTCGCCCGCTGTGTGATTGTCAGTCTGGTATGAAGGATGATATTCTGAAACCCTTCTGCCCGCTCTTCCACTACTTTCAAAAGCTTCTAGTTGACAATACACGGGTTTTAAAAGGGCGTTTTTTGGTTCTACTGACAGGCTAATAAGATTTGTTTATAGTTAACCTGAAGAAGACTCTTGAGAACCCGGCTAATTATCTCAGTAGCTTTTGAAAATATTGGTGGTGAGAGAGCAGAGCGTTTCTGAATAAGGGTCATAGACAGACAGATAGGTACACTACGAATAACACCTTGGATATCGATGTGGAGAATAGAGAGATCCTGCGCAGTACCTTTGGGAATGTGAGAGGCTGGGTACTGGGTAGGTGGCAGAGAAGTGATGGTGTTTAATGGGAGAGATATATTCGTAATTGTGTAATGGGATGGATGGGATGGGTAAGGCGTGATTGGGTTTTAAAAAGGATGAAGGAAGTGTCAGTGTGGTAAAGACTGAGATGGATGAAGCGTTACTGAATTTTGGGAAGAGAGCAGCTGTAGAGTCGAATAATGGACGGATAGAGGAGATTGTCAGATATGATATAGATAAGAAGTGGACAACGCGTTACTGAGTGTTTGTGGAGGGAAGGAAATGTGGAGCTGAATATTGGATGGACGGAGTGTGACTGAGTTTATGAAAAGGATAAGGACGCGTTTGTGCAGTATGATGGATAGAGCTGGATAGGCCGTGAATGTGAAATTAAAGAAAGGATAAGAAAATGGTTGCAAGGTAGGATGGATAGGGAGGATTTGAGTGGCTGGATTTCTGGAAGGGACAAGGTTGAAACAGGGGAATGGGATGGATGAAGATGGATAGAGTGTGATAGTTACATTAATCTGGCGACAACAACAACGCCCTAAACACTAAAACTGCATTTTCAAAAGTTACATTGTCTTGTTCCACACTAATCTTAACAGGCTCTGGTATAAGGTATTCAGTTTTCTATTACTTTCATAATCCTAATGTCAATTTAATAAGAACTCTGCTTCATCAGTGCAAACAAACACTACTTAAGAATCCGATCAATCATGCGTGTGACCTCTTCTACCTCACTTGCTCTTCCTCATCTGTTCGCCCGTTCATGTTCCCCTTTCCCTGCTCGTCCACTGCCAAGGATTCTGTACTAATGGAAAAAATATCGATGACAACCCGAATAATCAAGTCTGGGGCTCCTGCAGACAGTCCCAATGAAAGCCTAGTACAGTGGCAAGTAATGTTTTCATGTTTCTGGTGACAGTTTACCGTTCTACATCACCAACGGAGAAAATACCCGTTACAACCCGGCTCACCATGTCAGCGACCTTTGAAAACGGTCCCAGTGAGAGGAGAACTTCAAAACACTGGCTAAAGATAACACAGTGGATAAGCCTGAACGTGACGAAGCTCAGACCACTTTAGGCCGGCGGGCAGTAGTGGCGTCATTCCGTTTAAACATTACAGTAAAATATTTCATAAATATCACGTACATTTTTCATAACCGACCAACAAAACAATTCTATAATGCAATTTGTTGAATTTACCGCTGATTCTGTACGTACATCCAAGCACATTAGATTACCAAGAATTCGGCACAGTTTTATGACAGAATTACTGTGAAGGTCGTGACAGTGCCTCGGGATATGTAAACTAACTAAAATTCTCTTTCTCTCTCTCTCTCTCTCTCTCTCTCTCTCTCTCTCTCTCTCTCTCTCTCTCTCTCTCTCTGATATATTTGGCAGTTCTTCGAATCTAACGACGATAACTTTACATTTGCCTTATTCTCTTCCTCATTCTTCTTCTTCTCCATTTACTTCTTCTTCTTCTTCTTCTCCATTTACTTCTTCTTCCTCTTCTTCTTCTCTTTTTTTTTTTTTTTTTTTTCTGCAGCTACTCCTCCTCCTCCTCCTCCTCCTCCTTATATTTTTCACCATCTACTTCTTCTTTTACTTTCTTCTTCTTCTTCTTCTTCTTTTTCTTCTTCTTCTTCTTCTTGTGCCCAGTAACACAGCATGACTGGCGATGTGCGATGCGTAAGGAGCAAGAAAACACGGAGATAATGGAAAGAAACGTGAAGAGGAAGGGAGAAAAATGAAGACAGGAAAGACTGATGGAAAGAGAAGAAAAGACAAAAAAATAAAATCTCTAACACGAGAAATGAGGAACAAATAATAAGAGAGAGAAAGAGAGAGAGAGAGAGAGAGAGAGAGAGAGAGAGAGAGAGAGAGAGAGAGAGAGAGAGAGAGAGAGAGAGAATACCGGCAATGAATAATGAACGCTCTTAGTCTCCCTCAAAAGCACCAAAAGGAGGAAGACGGAAAGAATTCACCAAAGAAAAAAAAAAACAAGAGCGAGAGTCCAAAGAGGGAAGATAGAAAGAGAAGGAATGTGTTAAACGAGAGAAAGACAGAACACCCACAAATTAAATGAGAAAAAGGAAAAAAACACACACACAGGAGAGAAACCGAGAAAGAGAAAGAGAGAGAGAGAGAGAGAGAGAGAGAGAGAGAGAGAGAGAGAGAGAGAGAGAGAGAGAGAGAGAGAGAGAGAGAGAGAGAGAGAGAAAAGAAACACAAAAATAATGGAAGCCAAGGACGAACACAACAAAGGAAGAAAGAAAGGAAAAAAAATGATGGAAAAAAAGTTAATGGAAAAACGAAGGACAACCGGAAGCAGGAAACTAGACACAAAAAATA
>NC_087162.1:4182500-4202500 GCF_035594125.1 Scylla paramamosain | reverse complement strand
ACGAAGCGAAGAAAGGAAAATGAGGAAGTACGCTTCAGCTGAAACTGCTACTAACACACACACACACAACTACACACACACACACACACACACACACACACACACACACACACACATTTTCTTGTCGTTTACTACAAATTTTATAGTTCACCTGGAAGGCTAAACTAACAATTAATGAAATCTCTTGCCATCACAGTATTTGATTTTTCATAAATTTCTCTATCTTCAAACTAGAATCGACAGGGATATTTCTCTATTAAAACTGACCAGACACGTAGGTGGGAGCGTAAATACGTCCAGCACGCAGAGAGGCGGACGGGTCGAAGGCTGGGCAATAAACGTCTCGTAATAATGTAAATATTTGTTAACGCTCGCAATTGTAAAAAGTCGGCGGGAAATGCAATGAAATTTTGGGTTATTGCGCTTGGGTCGCCGGGAATGAGTGAACGTAACGAAGCTCGCCCAGTTGTGTTCCGTAACAATGCCGATAAGCGGTGATAGAAATACGAGGATATGGAGAATGATTCACTATACAGGCAGCTACAGATAGACTTGCGGCACTTTTACGCCGTTCTGACGTGTGTGTGTGTGTGTGTGTGTGTGTGTGTGGTGTGTGTGTGTGTGTGTGTGTGTGGGTGTGGGATGTGGGTGTGTGTGTGCCCGCATATGTGTGACTGGGTGGGTGAGTGGTGGGTATGTGGGTGGGTGGGTGTGTCTGACTGTGTGTGTGTGTGTGTGTGTGTGTGTGTGTGTGTGTGTGTGTGTGTGTGTGTGTGTGTGTGTGTGTGTGTGTGTGTGTGTGTTTAATCACTTGCAGTGTTTCATCGTTAGACAGCTTTCAGGTTACAATACCAATCCCAGTTGAGACTTTAAGCTCTGCCGTGTAAGAAACGTGTCCAGAGCATTCACCTCTCCACTGCGCCGTGTACACAAAAGAACATGAAGGAAAAACAAACAGCAGCTGATACGGTGCCCCTTACTAATATATTTACGATGTTAGTGATCTTAATTAAGCTATAATGAAGAGCAAAGGAGAAGGCTTACCTACTGCACCGCCCAGCAGATATAGCCAAGACAAAGGTAAAGGGAATACACCAATATTACGTTTCGCCGCACCAACCATCGCCTTCTTATCCTACCTGATCCCCGTCTTCTTATCCTCCAAGCCCAGGTTAAGGAGAGGCTGCCTTACGTCGGGAAACAAAACACTACCCTACTTCGGTCGCCTCAGTAAAGTGTGCTTCCCGTTTCGGATACACCAAATCCTCTTTTCACGAAGCACCGTGCTGCGGACAGGAATAGCGTGGCGGGACGAACACCATTCACTGCAGTCCTGACTCTAATAACTGATTTATCAGTTACAGGGTCATGCATTGAATATATGATACGAGTATATAAATGTTAAAATAAAAAATAAAAATGAAATGTTGTTAAATATTTAGTTACGTTAGTTTTGTTTAGTTTCGTTTAGTGATCACTTCAAAGAATCCCAAGGCGTCGTACAGCTTATCATACAACATTGCAAGGTTTCAAGGCCAATGAGCCGTGCCTGGAGCGAGAGGTTTCGGCGAGAGAGTGAAAACGCATCCTACTCCGTCATCCCCAACTGTTCAAAGAAAGAATAAGAATATCAAATGTATGCCAAATATTAATTCCCATCTAAGATCAGGTAAAGCATATTAGTAATTACAGTTCACGAAGAAGCCAACAGACTAACAAAGGTCGATGCACACGTAAACAGAAAACAAACCGCAATATCTGAACGTTCACAGGATAAACACGTTGTACAATACCCGGACGTGTTTGCAATATCAGAAAAAGACGCGCTTCTCCAGCATCAACATTCCTCACATGTCGCATCCACCGCCGCTTTCGTCAGCTGTGTGAAAATACTCTGCTGAAACATTCTGTAACATATTTGTCAGAAGCACTTTACGATTATTGTTTTACGGTCTGCGTCTCTCCCAGCACAACTCGACCTTTCGGCGATGGTCTTTTGTCTTATTGCGTGGCGAGAGAAGGTAGCCGCTAGAATAATTCCATAATTTCTTTCGTTTTTTAAGCTGACGCCGAGAGTGAATCGACTTGTCTCAGAAGTTACGTAGAAGAGAAGGTCACAAAGAGAAAACATGATGTAAATAAGGTTTTGAGTATTACATTATAGATTTCGAGTGCTATAATTATGATGTTTACGAGTGTATATTTTTTTTTTCTTTTTCTTTATTATTCTTTATTTTTTTTTTTTTTTAGTCTTCTTTTTTTTTCTTTTCTTCTCTTCATTTTTATTCTCCTTTTTCTCTTTTCTCTTTCATCCTCCTCCTCTTGCTATTCTTCCTCTCCTCCTCCTCCCCCTCCTCATTCTCACCCTCCTTCTCCTCCTCCTCCTCCTCCTCTTCTACCACGCACATTCATCTCACTATTATCCATCTCACTCGATGATTCCGAGGGTCTCCTGCACGTGCTAACCCGACTTTCATCTGCTCGTAAATCATTCCTTACAGGGCGAGGTCAATACAGCCCCGTACCCTCAACTTCGAGTATATTTCACGGAGTAAGCGGTGAAGAAAACACGGGCACAGAAATGAGAACTTTATTTCCAACTGGTCTTTTATTTCTCAGTCTGTCTCCTCTTCCCTACTTATGCATACTTATTACAATGTTGTCAGTGAGAGAGAGAGAGAGAGAGAGAGAGAGAGAGAGAGAGAGAGAGAGAGAGAGAGAGAGAGAGAGAGAGAGAGAGAGAGAGAGAGAGAGAGAGAGAGAGAGAGAGAGAAAGCCAGCCAGTCAAGCTATCCAGACATATATATATACAGACAGAATCAAACACACAGACAGACATAAGCGGACAGACAGACAGACAGACAGAGAAAAGAGAGGCAGGCAGTAAAGGCAGCCATCCAAGTAATCACCAACCTCCAGGAAAGAACGAAATCCTCTAAGGGGCGCGAGAGGCTTACAGACACAACAACAACATCTGAATCGTACGAACGGTATCTCTATCCCTCCTTTCTCCTTTGCTTCCTTCCTGCCTTCCCTCTCTCCATCCCTCCCACGTTCCCTTTCTCCATCCTTCCCACTCGAAGACGGTATATACACCACCAATTTAGGTCAAGGATCAGCGTCTCTCCTTTCATCCTCCTCCATGTGATCCCTTCGTATTCATTTCACCAAAGGGACGATTTTAGATGGAGCGCAGGATCACCAAGGATCACCGCCGTACTCATCGCCACGTGCCCGCCTCACATCTACTCCAGGGAGCAAGACATCCTCATCAAAACATCCTTACGTCATTGATCCGCTTACAAACAACCTGTCCTTATCCACGACTCGGAGGAGGTTTTGTTGTTGTTCTTATTCGATTGTGTTTGTTTATTGCTCATTACACGTGCTTATTACTCCATCATATCTAATCTATATATCCCTCTGGCCTCTTTTTTTTTTTTTTTTTTTTTTTTTTTTTAGCCACACTCAAGTAATTCGTGTGTATTTCACCAGGCAGGTCACATTTTCTAAACCGGAGTCCACCTAACTATATTCACCTATCTTTTTTTTTTTCTCTCTCTGAGCGCCAAGTCCACTGTCACCCATTTTCGTTTGCTACCTAATCAACAAAACCACCTTAGATCTGGTCAGGCGCTTACCAAAATGGGGAGTGTTTTGGTTCGGGTGTTCACAAAAAGACTGGAACTGGCCCCGAGTCCTGTCAACAGTGACACATCAGTCGCGTTTCCTTCCTTCCAAACACACTTCCTTCCAAACACGTCTAGAAGTTACAGCCACTATACACAGCACCGCCACCACCTCCACCAAACACCACTGTCACCACCACCAATATAGCTGCATTTCTTACGGGTAGTTGGTGCACAGTTACGTAAACAAGAAGCCTATAAAAGGACCTAGGAGCCTGTTATTGTTTGTTGTCCTTTATATCAATTGCAGTACTTTATGCTCTTACTTTATCGCTACCACCATCACCAAAGTTTCAAGTTTACAGAGAAAAAGTTTGGGAAGTTTCAATAAGGGGGAGTTTACAAGCATCCCCTATCGTATCACCACCACCACCACCACCACCACCACCACCACCGCCACTGTCCCCTATCACACCACCTCCACTATCCCTAGCTATAACTATCACACCACCACCACCACCACCACCATTGTCCCTGCGGCCCATACCTTCAGTTCAGCGGGGGGACCAAACTAAATAAAACACGCAGGTTTACGCCAACTATGTCCACGGCTGATGCTGGAGGGAATAACTCGCCCGTAAAATACTCCGCGGAAAAGTTAGAAATGAAAAAAAAAAAAAAAAAAAAAACAGTTGGGAGCAGAGGTTTTTTTTTCCCTCTCATTATTTATCTTTTTTTTTTTTTCAAGTGCCTGGTTCGGGTTTAGGTCATTGTTGTTGTTGTCTTTGGTGGTGGTGGTGGTGGTGGTGGTGGTGGTTTCTTGTCTGCAACAGTTAAGGATTCGTGTTATTGGCTGCTGACCTCAAGGACTGGAATCTTTTGTGTATTGTCCGCTGAAAAAAGAAAATACAATACCTCTCTCTCTCTCTCTCTCTCTCTCTCTCTCTCTCTCTCTCTCTCTCTCTCTCTCTCTCTCTCTCTCTCTCTCTCCAAAAAGAACAAAAAATTACGTAATATCGTCTATGTATCGCTGCTTCTCATCATTACCAATTAGACCAGAGAAAATTTTAACCATACATGAATCTTTTAATTTACTTTCTATAATCTCCGTCTGTCTGTCTGTCTGTCTGTCTGTTTGCCTGTCCGCCGATCTGTCTCTGCAACAATTCATTAGTGATCTCCTCTGTCCAACATTGTTCTTATTTCCTTTGTCTCTTTTTTATTATTTTTAAAACGACAGATTGCAGGAGGGAAGAAACAAACGATGAAACATTACTCTCTCTCTCTCTCTCTCTCTCTCTCTCTCTCTCTCTCTCTCTCTCTCTCTCTCTGAAGCCAAAAAATTGCGTTTGCAGCTCCTTCATAAATTAAATAACCAGCTAATCTTATTCTTTCGAGTATATGATGCTCTTTTCCCGACACACCAGAGCAGGGGAAGATAGCTATTAATTCACCCCACTTTGAACTGACACATTCTCTCTCTCTCTCTCTCTCTCTCTCTCCTCTCTCTCTCTCTCTCTCTCTCTCTCTCTCTCTCTCTCTCTCTCTCTCTCTCTTTCTCACTCCATTCGTGCAGGAAACTAACGAGTAGAAGTTTTCCTCTCTTAATTATCAGAAAGAGCAGATTTTGAAGCTTTTTTTCCCCTCAGCTTCTCACCCAGCCAACCCCATTCTCTCTCTCTCTCTCTCTCTCTCTCTCTCTCTCTCTCTCTCTCTCTCTCTCTCTCTCTCTCTCTCTCTCTCTCTCTCTCTCTCTTTCCAGCTCTGCGAGTTTTGTGAAGCAGGTGGATGAGATGAAGATGAAAAATTATTAATCGTGCTGAAGTCAAATTCAGGGTGTGGATCTGACAGGCCGATCCTTCCCCCAGGAATGAAGGGGACCTGGATATCACCTGCGTAGTGTCAGCAGTATCAGCTTTCAATACTGACGGAACACGAGGGTCAGAGAAAAAAGAACCATTATGAGGATCTGATATGAGACTTGGCAGGAAAAGGAGCAAAAAGGAGCAAACGGTGCAGGAGACGAAGAATGAGGAGGAGGAAGATAAGGAAACGCTAAGGGAAAAATAAACAGCAATACATCCGTTGGTCTTTGCAATATTTGTTTGTGATAAGGTGCGTTGTTTTATGTAAAGTAGAAAAAAGAAATGAAAAGGAAGAGGGAAAGAGAGGTGGAGGGGGAGGAGGAATACAAAGGAATACAAAGGAAAGAACAGACAGCAACAGCCCTACTGGGCCTAACGAGGCTGTCTGTGTGTCTATTCTACCACTACCACTACAGATTCTAAGAGTTAGAGGATGGAGGACACTAGAGATCAAGGAAGGAAAAACAGGAGAGTATAGGGAGGAGGAAAGGCTAAGATGTGATAGGAAAGGATGAAAGAGAAATTATACTATTCACTACAGTAACCATAAAAAAAAAAAGAAAAAAAGGAGGAGGAGGAGGAGGAGGAGGAGGAGGAGGAGGAGGAGGAGGAGGAGGAGGAGGAAAAGGAGGAGGAGGAATACAAAGGAATACAAAGGAATACAAAGGAAAGCCAAACAGTAACAGACCTTTTGGTCCTTGCAAGGCTGTTTGGTAACTACTTCTAACTAGCTACAGGGAAGAGAGACAGGACAGCATAGCAGAAGGCTCCTCCCCACTCACCTCTCCCTCCAGCTTGCGCTGGCATGGAAATAGTTGGGAAAAGTACCATGCAGTATGGAAAAACTGACATGGAAATTTTCATAGGAAAGGATGAAAGGAAGTTCTACTATTCACCCTACGGTGAACTCTATACGCCTATCTGAAAGTTAATACAAGTTATATTAAAACTGGTGTCTGTAAAATAAGAGTTTATTAGTGAATTTAGTATTTATTCGGACAAGAAGAGAGCTTGTTGGGGATTTGCTTTTAAATATTTGTCTATTTTATTTTTGAATGATTCAATAGTATTGCTGTTCACAATTTCTGCAGGAAGTTTATTCCATATATTTACTATACGATTAAAGAAAAAATGTTTGGCCTCGTGGGATTTAAAACGTTTGGGTATAATCTTGAATCCATTATTTCTTGTTAGGTTAGAATGATCAATGGTAAAATATTTATGTGCATCAATGTTACTATATCCTTTGAAAATTTTGAACACTTCAATTAGGTCTCCTCTTATCCTGCGTTTTGTTAAACTAAATAGGTTTAGTTCTTCCAGTCGTTCCTCATACGGCTTATTGCGCAATCTTGGAATCATCTTTGTGACTCTGGGCTGTATCTTTTCTAGTTTTTCAATGTCTTTTTTGTAGTATGGTGACCAGAACTGTACACAGTATTCTAGATGAGGGCGCACCAGTGAGTTACATAAGGCAAGTATAACCTTTTCTGATTTAAATTCAAAGGTTCTTCCAATGAACCCTACTAATTTATTTGCCGTCTTTACTGTTTCTGTGCAGTGTTGACTCGGCTTTACGTCGTTTGACACAACGACAACAAGATCTTTTTCTTTATCAGCACTTGACAGTGGCATGTTATTCATTACATATCTCGCCTGAACATTGTTGCTTCCGATATGTAGAATTTTTGCACTTTTCTATATTGAATCTCATCTGCCATTTTTCTGCCCAGCTTGTTAGTTTATAGAGGTCACACTGCAGTTCCTGCCATTGTGACACAGACGTTACTCTACTTGTTATTTTGGTGTCTGCAAATGTACTTATTTTGCAGTTTATCCCTTCATCAATATCATTTATGTACATTATGAAGAGTACTGGTCCTAATACAGAGCCTTGAGGAACGCCGCTATTTACCTTATGCCACTCTGACTCTTTTCCATTTATCACAACACGCTGTTTTCTGTCAGAGAGCCAGTCTCTCAGCCATTTCAGGATGTTTCCGGCAATGCCGTGAGCTTTTACTTTACTGATGGGGGAACAGTATCGATACTTATGGGGAACAGTATCGAAAGCTTTCTGGAAATCAAGGTAGATAATATCAACAGCTTTTGTCTCGTCATACGAGTTAAATACTTCATAAAAGAAGTCTAGTAAGTTTGTTAAGCAGGAACGCTTGGTTCTGAAACCGTGTTGCGAATCCTTTATGATTTTGTTTTCTTCTAAATATTTAACAATTTTATTTCTGATTATTGTTTCCATCAGCTTGCACACTACTGAAGTGAGACTGATCGGCCTGTAATTGGCTGGGAGAGATTTATTTCCTTTTTTAAAGATTGGCGTGACATTTGCTAGTTTCCACTCGTGGGGAACTTTACCCGCTAGTAAAGTTTTATTGAGGAGGAAGAGGAGGAGGAGAGTGAGAAGAAAGAGTATAAGAAGGGAGAGGAGGATAAGTATTAAAAGAAGAGGGAAGAGAAGGAACAACAACGGCAACAACAACAACAACAACAACAACAACAACAACAACAACAACAACAACAGTAAGAAAAAAAAAAAAAAAAAAGGAAAGGATGAGGAGGAAAAAGATGAAGAGGAGGAGGAAAAAGAAGGAGCAGAAGGAGGTGGAGGAGGAGGATATCATGTACACGTCTCCGGGGCATCCATCAGTGGGTGTTGCCGGGGTGCCGCTACTCATGTGATTCCTGTTGACACACCTCGTTGAATTGACGTCAAAATTCGCCAGGCTGAAGTGACCGGGAGAGCGCTGTCCGATCAGGGGCGAGTGTTCTTCAGGACGTGAAGCATGACCGGACGCTGTGCACCACAGAGCCATACGGGTCCCTTTGTCCACTAGGCTCAAAAAGTAATAAGGTGTGTTCTTTTGTGTTGTTGTTGTTATTGTTGTTTTTTATTAAGCTAGGAAGTAACAAAAAATCTGTGTCCGGTAAGCTCAAAAAGAAATGCGGTGTTTTTTCCATTTATTTATTTATTTATTATGATCATTAATATTACTTTTTTTGTTACTAGCAAGTCAGAAAAAGTTATGTAACGAAGGAACAAACAAAGTAGGAACAAACTAGGCGCCTGAGTATGAAATCTGATCAATTGTCTTTTTTTTTTCTAAAGTTTTGGCGCCACAAGTTCAAATGACGCCGTGCAACAAAAGTTTTGAAACTTCATAGAATAATCAAAACATATAACAAATGGAGTCCGAAGGGAAACAACGGCAAAATTTCAAAGAAAAATTACAACAAAAAACGAATAAACTCGGCCGCCAAAAACTCAATTACACTGAATAAATAGGTTGTAGTGTGTGTGTGTGTGTGTGTGTGTGTGTGTGTGTGTGTGTGTGTGTGTGTGTGTGTGTGTGTGTGTGTGTGTCTGTGTGTGTGTGTGTGTGCGTGTGTGTGTACACCTACCTAACCTCGGATGGCGTGAGTGGACGATCCTGAGTGAAGGGAACCCACCCATTACGTATATACGACCACCTCCCCCACTAGACATGACATCCTGCGTGTTATTTTTTGCTGGTCAAGTTAGAACAAATATTAGAATGAGAACAATATCGACGGCAGGACGTCAATTTATATTCCACGAAGAAAAGAAGCCATTTCCGATACGCTTCGATAATCTGAGTTGCGTGAGAGAAATTATTGATGTGTGTCGCTTTCCAATACTACTACTAGATAAATGCAATCCACACACACACACACACACACACACACACACACACACACACACACACGCGGCCACGCCCTGTTCTCGTACCACACCTTCCACTTCCTCCACACTAATTGCTCCTCCACTTAGCATCCGACGCCCTTTAATTCTGGCCTCTTAAAAATTAATGAAATTCAAGAAAATGAAGAGGGACCGCCAGACATCGTGTTTGTCCCGATACCACCATGGAGGAGGAGGAGGAGGAGGAGGAGGAGGAGGAGGAGGGTTGAGTGGAGGAAAGCTGTTCTTGGTAAGAGGAGAGGCACGAGGGTGTGTGAGGAAAACCCAGGAAAAAATTACGTAAGCGTCTGAAGGGAAAAAGTGGTTTAGCTTAGGATGGGAAAAGTGCACGATACGAAGGGGAAAGGGATATTTGAGGGGATAGGGGAGAGGGGAAATAAAGGTAGGGAAGGGGGAAAAAAAGGTACAGAAAACTGGTATGTATTGCCTTGCACACCTGAAAAAAAAAGTTCGTGTTATTAGAGAATTTGCTGTATTCGTTACCTGGTAAATGTGTGTGTGTGTGTGTGTGCGTGTGTGTGTGTGTGTGTGTGTGTGTGTGTGTGTGTGTGTGTACAAGCATCATTAGTATCAGGTATTCCACAACAGCACTGTGCTTTGTACACACACACACACACACACACACACACACACACACACACGCACACACGCACACACACACACACACACACACACATACACACACACGCACACACACACACACGGGGGAGGCAGGACTCGCTGGACGTCCTGCCTCGCCCTGCTCGAGAGGATAAATAATGTTAATGAAGACCTGCTTTTTCCGCCTCAACTATGCACACTGCGCCAGGCCCGTGCAGCCCCACACTAATTGTGTCAACACATTCACACTTGGCCGAGCACACAACGGAAAGCCACCCCCTGCATACGACCAAGTGTACACACACACGCACGCATGCGCGTCAGTAAGTAATCGTCACACCCCGTGCCTTCTCAAAGGTGTCGCAACAATCACCAACACACCACACTAAACACAAGACAAACAATTCAGTGCAGCACCACAACTTAGCAGCTGCACACCAGATAATGAAGCCGTGTTGTGCCAAGCCACCAGAAAGTGTATTGTGCAAGTGAGTAATTGTGCAATTGTGTAGCACTCCTATTCTGTAACCTGGAGGGGAAAGTGATGGGCGCAAAGACTGGAGTTGCACCAGAAATGTATTCTCGTCTGTCTGTGCCCGGCAGCTGCCCTCCGTGACACATCTATATAAAAAAGGCCGTGATTGATTCTGAGAGTGACGTCCATTCTTCACCAGCTGTCACAAGGGAGGCTTCATATGCTGCGTGAGAGGAAAACACTCACCATTGCGCCAAGCCTGTCCATCCATTCCGTCTGTACATATAAAAGAATAATTTCTACACCGTGGCAGTTACCTTGATAAAGTCTGATCAAATACAGCCACAAAAAATAATGAAACATACGTTTCTTTTTCATCATTAAGGGTTACGACAATTCAAATAATAACACTAATGTTTCATGGGAAAATTCATAATATAATTCTCATTTCATAAAAATAATAGAATTCCATGAAAACTGACCGTTAGATCTTTATTCCCACACACACACACACACACACACACACACACACACACACACACACACACACACACACACACACCTCTCCTCATAACACAGTATTTCACAACACTTGCTTTCACCTTTGCCATCGCCGCACAATGAAATGTCACTCTGAAACGTACCAAATCTCTTCCTTCCTGCTGACCTGCTGACCACTGCGCCATCTGTGAGCCATGAGATGCTGCATGGGCTCGATTCCTGCGCCTCACCCTTCACAAATGCACCACGAACCACATGAGAACATTTCACCCGCAGAAGCGACCCGAGCAGAGTTATGTGAGGCAAAGAAAGGTAAAGAATAAAACACTACACACATATACAGATCAAATATAATAAAAGACCAGAGTAAAGTAAAACATACACACACTCCCACTATTATCAGTACTGCTCACGTCATACACAGTACAGTAACGTCACGTATTATCTTAAATATGCGAACGTTTGTACATTTTTTAACACAACAACACAATGAAAAATGCGAACAAAAAAATGGTTCGCTGAAATGCGCGGCTCTCCCTCAAATACCGCCATGATTACGAACATCGTACTTTGTGGGGAGAGAGAGAGAGAGAGAGAGAGAGAGAGAGAGAGAGAGAGAGAGAGAGAGAGAGAGAGAGAGAGAGAGAGAGAGAGAGAGAGAGAGAGAAATTAAATATATCTACGTATAAACATTCCACTCATAAAGAACAAAAAATCAGTGGGTACGAAACTAAAAGAAAGAGTGGAAAAAAAAAAACAGAAAAAAGTGTCCATAAAATGCGAGATAAACAAGTAATTGCATTTATTAGTGTTCGCGAAGGCTGGCAAGGCATTAAGGTAAGCAGGGCTGAGTGTGCACCTGCAATTTACCGATAATCACGGGTTTCTATCAAGGTGACGGGAAACTCCACGTGCTCCGCCAGCTTGTGCCCCTTGCCTGCCATGGTGAAGCATCCTGGCCACACCCACCCACTCACCAACTCACCCACCCACCCACACACACACCCACCCACACACACACACTAACAAGCCCGCCATAACGCATTAAAAGTGAAGCTCTCCCTTTGAGTCGCCCTCGCCCGGGAAGTTGCGCTAAATTAAAGCTGCTGCCTCCGCCTTGCAATGGAAGTGTCTACCTGGTGAAGGCGTGGACTGGACTGCACCACCTTGCACGCCCCGCCTCGTAAACCTCACCTAACGTAACCCAACCTCACCTCACCCCGCTACGCCATCCTCACCCCCACCCAGCTACGCTATCCTCAAAACCTGAATAACACCTTTCCTTTCATGCATTTTTTCCTCCTTCTCACACTGCGCTCAAATCTTATATAAAAGTCTTACATAAATGAGCGCCACGTGAACTCCGACTTATAGATCGCTGCTGCTTCTGTGTTGCTACTCCTTCTTCCACCTCCTCCTCCACAGCCTCCTTCTGCGATCCTTGAAAAGCACGTAGGTTCAGGTGAAGGAGAATGCGGAGGCGGCTGAGGGTGTGCCAAGTGCGTATGCGTAATTATTCTCCCTTTGTGACGCCGCCAAGCAAAGTTAAGGTATCACGTTGACGGCGAGATGAAAGGTTGTGCGTCACTTTTATTGCTGCGCGCTTCACCTTTACCTGTGGTGTGTGTGTGTGTGTGTGTGTGTGTGTGTGTTAGCGAGTGAGCCCCTGCTAGAAATTGACGTAATTAAACTCGACGAGAGAGAGAGAGAGAGAGAGAGAGAGAGAGAGAGAGAGAGAGAGAGAGAGAGAGAGAGAGAGAGAGAGAGAGAGAGAGCCCTAAGTCTGCGACAACACGTAACAAACAGGAACTGTAACACTGAAACACACACACACACACACACACACACACACACGCACACACACACACACACACACACACCCACACACACAGCACATCAAAAAAACATCAAGGTATTTCTTCTTACATTCAACCAACTTGTCATACACACATAGCGCTTAGTAGTAGTAGTAGTAGTAGTAGTAGTAGTAGTAGTAGTAGTAGTAGTAGTAGTATCAATAGTAGTAGTAGTAGTAGTAGTAGTAGTATCAATAGTAGAAGTAGTAGTCTTGGTCATCCTCTTTTAGAGACTTTGGTGAAACTTTTGCTGTTGCCTTGGACATATCAAAAGCCTTTGATAGAGTCTGGCACAAAGCTTTGATTTCCAAACTACCCTCCTACGGTTTCTATCCTTCTCTCTGTAACTTCATCTCAAGTTTCCTTTCTGACCGTTCTATTGCTGCTGTGGTAGACGGTCACTGTTCTTCTCCTAAATCTATTAACTGTGGTGTTCCTCAGGGTTCTGTCCTGTCACCCACTCTCTTCTTATTATTCATTAATGATCTTCTAAACCAAACTTCTTGTCCTATCCACTCCTATGCTGATGATACCACCCTGCACTTTTCCACGTCTTTTCATAGACGTCCAACCCTTCAGGAGGTAAACATATCACGCAGGGAAGCCACAGAACGCCTGACTTCTGATCTTTCTAAAATTTCTGATTGGGGCAGAGCAAACTTGGTATTGTTCAATGCCTCAAAAACTCAATTCCTCCATCTATCAACTCGACACAATCTTCCAGACAACTATCCCCTCTTCTTCAATGACACTCAACTGTCCCCCTCTTCTACACTGAACATCCTCGGTCTGTCCTTTACTTATAATCTGAACTGGAAACTTCACATCTCATCTCTAGCTAAAACGGCTTCTATGAAGTTAGGTGTTCTGAGACGTCTCCGCCAGTTTTTCTCACCCCCCCAGCTGCTAACTCTGTACAAGGGCCTTATCCGTCCATGTATGGAGTATGCTTCACATGTCTGGGGGGGTTCCACTCATACTGCTGTTCTAGACAGGGTGGAATCAAAAGCTTTTCGTCTCATCAACTCCTCTCCTCTAACTGACTGTCTTCAGCCTCTCTCTCACCGCCGCAATGTTGCATCTCTTGCTGTCTTCTACCGCTATTTTCATGCTAACTGCTCTTCTGATCTTGCTAACTGCATGCCTCCCCTCCTTCCGCGGCCTCGCTGCACAAGACTTTCTTCTTTCTCTCACTCCTATTCTGTCCACCTCTCTAACGCAAGAGTTAACCAGTATTCTCAATCATTCATCCCTTTCTCTGGTAAACTCTGGAACTCCTTGCCTGCTTCTGTATTTCCACCTTCCTATGACTTGAATTCCTTCAAGAGGGAGGTTTCAAGACACTTATCCACCAATTTTTGACCACTGCTTTGACCCTTTTAGGGACTGGCATTTCAGTGGGCATTTTTTTTATTAGATTTTTGTTGCCCTTGGCCAGTATCCTTCCTACATAAAAAAAAAAAAAAAAAAAAAAAAAAAAATGTAGTAGTAATAGTAGTAGTAGTAGTAGTAGTAGTAGTAGTAGTAGTAGTAGTAGTAGTAGTAGTAGTAGTAGTAGTAGTAGTAGTAGTAGTAGTAGTAGTAGTTCACCTCTAATGCAAGAGTTAACCAGTATTCTCAGTCATTCATCTCTCTCTCTGGTAAACTCTGGAACTCCCTGCCTACTTCTGCATTTCCTCCTTCCTATAACTTGGACTCTTTCAAGAGGGAGGTTTCAAGACACCTATCCTCCGTCATCTTGACTTTCCTTTTCGGGAGTCTTTTGGGAACTGGTACTTAAGTGTGCCATTTTTTTTTTTTCCTCATTTATGTTGCCCTTGGCCAGTGACCCTCTTGCATAAAAAAATAGTAGTAGTAGTAGTAGTAGTAGTAGTAGTAGTAAACACAATGCAGTAGTAGTAAACAACAAGAACAATAATAAAAATACTCGTACTAACCCTAAAATAAGACACGAAGACATAACCACAAGAACAAGAGACAAAAACTACATCACAACCGCACCACACTACCCTAACCCTGCCTAACTTCCCTCCCTCCCTCCCTACCCTGCCTTGGCCAGCGCTGAGCCTCCACAAGCGAAGAGAGGAACCGCCATTCACCTTCTTGTCCAGGCGTTTCATTGTGGCACCGTCGCTCTGGCCACTCAGGGACGGTATACATCAGAGGAACAAGAGCCGCTATTGAGGGTCTGCCAAAGGTCTAAGAGGCGTCTGCAGCTCACCGCGATTTATGTATGAGGGAAGGAATGGTTTGGCTGTTGCACGATACGGGGCAAGGGGAAGGCATGACATAAACTGCACAGGAACTGGATTGATATTCTAAGAGGAGTCGAGAGGAAAGACGAGATGATGAGAGTATTGGAGGAGTAAAAAAGAGACGAGAGGGAAGAGAGAGTAGATGAGAAAGGAAGACAGAAGATGAGAAGGAAAAGTACATGCGAAAAGTGAAATGAAGGGAGATCAGAAGGGAGGAGAAAGGATGAAAGCAGAGAGACGAGAGGAGAGGAAGAAGAGGAGAGGGAAGAGAGGAAACGTGATGGATAAAGAGAAGAGAGTACAACAATTGAGATTATGCTAGGGAAAGGAATAAAAGAAAAAAGAAAAAAAAGAAGTGGGAAGAAAGGAGAGAAGAGTAATGAAATAAAGAGTGGAAGAAAGAGAGAAGGTAAGAGAGCAGAAAAGAGGAGAGAATAGAGATGAGACAAAAGGAGAGATGTAAATTTGAGAGAAAAGAGGGAAGGAGAATAGGGAAGAAGGATGCAGAGAAAAATATTGAGAATAGGAAGGAAGACAGAGCAAGGGAGGGAAAAGGAGAAAAGACAGAAAGGGAATGGAAAGAGGGAGAAACATATAAAGAGAGATGGCGTGGGGAATAGAGAGATAAAGGGGAGAGGAGGAAGGTGAATCGTTAAGAGAAAAAAAAAGAGCAAGAGGAGGAAGATCGCAAAAAAAAAGGCAAAAAAAAAAAAAAAAAAGATCTTCCCTTTCACTTCCCCTACAACAAGGCAATTTCCTCATCAGTGAAATACGCCCCTTCATTAGTGACCCTCTGACACACACACACACACACACACACACACACACACACACACACACACACACACACACAAGAAAAAAAAAAAACACCTGTCTAGACGAAGCTAAGTATAATCATGTCATTAGATACACACAGACACACACACACACACACACGCAGACACACACACATGTACAGGAAATAATAATAAATTTGATATTTTGGTGGACGCAGAATAACAAAACCTGGATGTAAAAACAAGACATAACACTTTTTCCACGCATTGGGCCTTGTCATTGCCTTTCCTTGGCCCTAAAATCACTCTTGAAACATTATCATGTGCACTCACGGAGAACATGGAATGATAGAAGTTGAAGACCACAAGGAAGAGGAAGAAGAGAGGGAGGAGGAGGAGGAGGAGGAGGAGGAGGAGGAGGAGGAGGAGGAGGAGGAGGAGGAGGAGGAGGAGGAGGAGGAGGAGGATTTGATTTCTTATTACACCGTAAGATCCGTAACGACACTCGACCATGCAAAACAATACAGGTAAGAACTCACTTGTGTTTACCTGTGTACCTGTGTGCGTGTGCGTGCGTGTGTGTGTGTGTGTGTGTGTGTGTGCGCGTGTTGTTTGGTGTTTAATAAATTACGAGGACCATTACATAAACTACAGTATGTAATCACGTATTATAGACGGTGCGAGGGTGATTTGTCCGCGGGTGAAATGCCCCGTTTGATTCACCCTCGAGTTATTCACCCCTGGATGATATTTATCCCCTTGGGTGATCCTCGGGTGATTCGTTCCCGCTGGCTGTATTTTCGTCTCGTTAATTACGAAGCTTCATTACTACATAAAGATATGACCATCACTGGATGTGTGTGTGTGTGTGTGTGTGTGTGTGTGTGTGTGTGTGTGTGTGTGCGCGCATTAAATTTTAGTCTCAAACAGCCACGTTAGTGAACACTGAGTCGCTTCATCATGAATGTGGTTCACTTTCATGTTCAGTAAATTTTAAGCAAGAAGAGTAATTTAACAAAACGTCTAAAAAAAAAAAAAAAAAAAAAAAAAACACCTGTTATAACTTTAAGTGTGTGGCTGGCGCTGCTACGCTGCAGGAGGCTCCTTCCTACCTGCCGCTTAGCGTGCGGGAGCCCCACCGAGGCTGCCTACCGTGGGTGTCTGAGGTGACCCTGACTATCCCCTTGCAGCCTGGTGAGGCAGACACGGAGCCGCATAAAGTGACCCTGCCGGTATCCTGACAGCCTGAAGTAACCTGACCCGGCCTCCGGTGGCGTTGTAAGGCAGACGCAGCAGACGCGGGGCTGCTTGAGGTGGCCCTGCCTGACCCTCGGTGGCGTGGTGGGGCAGCAAGGGTCACCACGGGGTGTGTTATAACGGCCTTGGTATACGTGATCTTCGTCACGTGGGTTGTCTACCTGTGGTAACGACTTCATGAACGCCATTAATGGACGAGTGGACGACTGGATATGGATGTTGTTGAGTGGATGGGTACATGTGGTTGAGTGGGTAGGTGAGTGAGTGGGTGGATTAACTTCTTTGTGTGAGTGAATTCTTGTGCTTCCTTCACTAAACCTTTATTCAAGACGTCTGAGTCTAGAGACATTTTGAGAACCAAGTGGTCTGGATACCAAATAGCCAAACATCCTGAGGTCTTTATGGTCTCGGGCCTATCTAACCTGACGATCATCTGACTCGCGGCCCTTGTCACCTGAGTATCTTTAGCTTCAGTGTCAAATTACCTGTTCACTTTTACTGTAAATTACATTGGTTCAGAGAGAGGTCGTGGTCAGAACCGCAGGAGAATGGTTCCTTGGTTCCTTGGTTTAAAATTGTTCATTAGAATGTGCGTGACAGTCCTTCAAGATAAACTTCGCGCCACCAACTTGAAGGACTTCCATAATGCCCTTCAGAGTTATGTAATACATCCCACCCTAAGCTTTGGCTTCTTATTAAAGGACTGAAAAACGAATAAGTTCTTGCAAACAGGAAAATTATTAAATCTGAACAGTCTGTTTTGATATGAAAGCCAACAACTGTCACTAAGAACATCAAAAGTCTCGTTGAAAAATATGAACCAGATGGTAAGATACGCTTTCTTCTTCATCTGGCTTATAATCCAACTATTTTAGATATTATATATATATATATATATATATATATATATATATATATATATATATATATATATATATATATATATATATATATATATATATATATATATATATATATATATATATATATATATATATATATATATATATATATATATATATATATATATATATATAACCAAGTTTTCCGGATACTGGATATTCTAGTAAATATCTTTTGAGTCCTTTTTAGACGAGTTTTAAGAAATTTAATTAATGGAGCATCATGACCCAAAAAAAAAAAAAAGGCGGGGGACGAATCACCCTAGGAGACAAATCATACTAAGGGACGAATCCCACAGGGATGAATAACCCAGCGGTAAATCAGGCGGGACATTTCCCCAGAGACGAATCCCCCTAAAACCATAATAAACTTATGATTATTTAATTTGGGGTCAATGAATGATCTTTTCAATCTATATATCTATCAGTTTATCTGCGCTACCTGTATCTGTAATGATTTCATCCACATACCTTCACGCTATTTTTTTTTCTTTTTTTTTTATATCAATAGGGATCCTCTCCTTGGAATCTTTAAGTGTGACTGTGACTGTGGTCAATTAACGAGCAAACTAAGTTCTTCACTCATCTTCTTTCCTTCCCTTCTTCCTTCTATCTTCGCAGACACAGAAACAGCGACGAAACTTCACTAATGAGAGATATCAAGGTTTTTGCAGGCTCACTAAGGCAGCAGAACCACACCAAGTACTCCATTAAAGAGACTAACTATACTCTACGAACTAATGCAACTACTCCACCACCTCAACCATTCTCCTCCTTTATTCTTTCCTTCTTGCCTTCTACTAAATTAAATTCCCATATCTTTACTCTCCGATAATCTGTTTAATTTCTGAAATTCTTCCTCGTAAACATGCAATCTCTCTCTCTCTCTCTCTCTCTCTCTCTCTCTCTCTCTCTCTCTCTCTCTCTCTCTCTCTCTCTCTCTCTCTCTCTCTCTATCATACATTTCCCTTAATGACTTTTTTCACAATAAGAGGAAGCGAATCAGCGTGATGAAGGGATGAAGGAAGGTTATAAGAAGTAGTAATAGGAGGAGGAGGAAGAGGAGAGGTGGCAGTGAGATGAAGAAGGTGAAGAAAGGAAGAGGACAAACCAGCTTCACTAACAAATACTGAAAAGGTGGTGAGGTACAAGAAGGAATGAAGCCATAGTTAGGATAAGAAAAGAACTTAATCACTCTTAGGAATACATGAGAATCACTACATATATACATCGCTAAAATAACTACAGTCGGTGCAGACTAAACTTATCTTGATGCCAATTCCTCTACCTCCTTCCTGGGACAGCTGACTGGTGTACTCGTTACGTTCCTGCCACTCTCCAGTTTACGTTTAAAATATCCGCAATGGCCTTACTGAGTATTCTTGCCTAAGCTGATTTTTAAAGTATCGATGCGCAAACAATAATAAGATCAAAGTATTAACCCTTATGAAAAAAATGTGGAACAAATATTTACATAAACTCATCCATATGACTGTCGATACGTGCCAGAGAGAGAGAGAGAGAGAGAGAGAGAGAACGCTACAGGGACGTGAGGCAAGGGCACTGCACCGGACATTCCCTCCACCTCTCCTCACTATCCATCATTCCACAGTGAAAGTACAAGTGTCAGTCTAAGAACACACAGTCACACTCTTCTCGTGTTATTAATTATCCGCTTCTTGTCAGGCAGGTGTCGGTAATTAAGAGCACGCAGCCACTCGAAACTAATTACAGGTGAGAAATACACAGTGAAATCATACATACTAGAAATACATAGTCAAGTATACAACACCTCCTGGCAGAGGCAGTGTCGAGGCAAAGCACTGTAATAACATTGACGTTCTTGTAATACCTCAATACTTCCGTCCATGCTATGCTACTCGTATATTAGATACAATTACTACCACTGACGTTCGCTGTGACTAATGAGCCTTTTCTCTTCCCTTACAGGTGGTTAGATGCACAGTACAGCAGGACGACATGTCAAGTAGTGAAGGTAACAGGTAGACAGAGAGATGCCAAAAGAGCAAGTGAAAAAGCGAGGATAGCAGGTACTTGATAACGCAGCAACACACGCGGGATATATGAAGGTTAAACTCCTGTCACATAAAACATTAAAGTACATAGGAGTAAAAAGCACAA